>NW_017731535.1:1726476-1740329 GCF_001890085.2 Hipposideros armiger
AGCTTGGAGTCAACGCCCTAATGGCCTGTGGAATAACAGAAAACCTGCAGGACTGGAGAAGAAAACCATTATCAAACCTCGTGTGCCAGACATTCTCCATCTCATGAAATTTGCACCCATACAATTAAAATTGAAAAGGAAAAGTTTCATTCCCATTAAAGTAACAATGATTTCCACACACTCCAAATACTGCTATTAGAAATTATACCTGCTTTTAGCTTGTTCCCATTTACTAAATTATTGAGTCTAATCACATCTAATAGTGTTCTGAGTTTAATACACTGATTATAAAGTATACTGTTGATCATTTATGTTTTTATATATAAATATGATGTGTTAATATTATATATTTTTACAGGTGTTTACTCAGTTGATCTTCAGTGGCTGTAAATGAACTTATTAATGCCCTAACTTCTTAGGAATGTATTGCACTCCCTGAATCCCTACAGAGGAATTTGATTTCAATGCAATCCATAAAGCCTAAGAATTTTTTTCTCACACACACGAGTTAGTCACACTTAGGTTTTAGTAAGATTATGCATTAAAATAAATGAATTTCAACTGTGAATAGGCAATTAGTGATCAATGATGGTTTTATTAATAATTGACTTCCCATTGACATGGGAGCACATCAACCCCTTTCTGAATACGACTTAGTCACATGTGATTGCAGTCGAGTTTTCGAACCCATTTGGTCACCGCCTGAACACACGGGCTGCAGAAAGCAAATCGTCCTTGTGGGAAGGGAGAACGGAAGAAGGGCTGCGTCTGTGAGATGGTGCGTGTGTAAGTGGGCTCAGGGGTCCTGAAGGGACGCCCGCTGCTCTTGGCGTGTTGTCCCATCACCTTAAACTTGTACGACTGCCCTCTCTGCCCTTCCTTCTCTCTGCGTCTCCAATATTTACTGAGAGCATGTTCAGTGCTCAGCCCTCTCATTCGACCTTGATTTTGGTTCTCTGCTATCTGTTTCAATCTGCTGTGTGACCGTGGCTGGGACGAAGGGCCAGGAAACAGGCAGTAGCATTTGTTCCTCCCCCAGCTGGGCTTCCACTCTATCCCGACATGCTGAGCAGCGCCAAGCTCCCTCCTCTACAACTCCTTAGTCTCATGTCCCTGGTCCTGTTGACGCCACCGTGAGGCATCATGACGTCCAGTTCCTTCCACTGGGAAGGCCTGTCTAGGGAGAGTGGCAGAGCCAGTGGTGACGGTCTGCTCCTGTGGCCACTAGTCTTCAGAGACAAAATAGGTTTATCGTGTGTGTTTCAGTCTCCCCACTGTAAATGCAGGATACCTACTCGCCTTTGACTACATCAGAAAGGAGATACCCATGTCTACACATGAAGTGAAGGATGGATTTTCAAAATGTGTTCAAGTGTTTGTTAAATGTATGAAACTGTCTCCCGATTCCAGGGTGATATGACCTCAAGGGGCAGTTAATAATATGCAATTCTCTCTGTGGTTTCCGAGGCACATTTGTGTGTTGGATGTTTTAGGAAGCTAGTCAGTAGAGAGCCATTTCACTTGGTTTAACCCAGCACCTGCCCAATTCACTAAGCAGACATCCCTTTTCTGGATTGATTAATACTTATTAACATGTTTTGTCAAATATTGCAGAGAGGATGGAGGCATGGTTTTATTTTATATATTGAGCAGAGTATAAGATAAAAGTGAGATTCATTGCAAAAAGGACAGATTAGTTTGGACAAAGGAGACCCTGAGTATCCAGTTGATAAAAACTGAAGTATACTAGAGAAAGCACGTTGGAAATCTCTGCTTTCCCGTGGCCTTTGAAAGAACATGGGCAGAACCCTGAGAACGTTTAGGTGTGACCTGGCATCACAAGGAGTCTGAGAATCCTAATTTTTATTTATTTTCAGAAGATAGAAGAACTAGAAGGTACTAGTGAAATGATAGCTGACAAGATACTAAGAAGAAAAAAGAAAACTAGAAGCCACGTTGTGACTGTTCGCAGAGGGAGTTGTGCTCTTGCACAAGGAGCACCCGCCGGACTGTGTTTGTGCCTCGGCTCACCCTCCTTGCTCACAGCCTGACACGCAGCTGAGTTCACTGGCCTCCCAGCCACGTACAGTGGAGTCCAGGCCCCCATCTGCTGGACAGAGCGTGGAATGTGCTTGATACTAAGGAAAACCACCCTCCCAGGGTTTCTGTAACTGCCTCATGCAGCTGCCCACACATCCCAGGTGGTCTCAGTGAGTCCTGTCATCAAGGTGTTATCGATGGCAGCTGCCGTTTCTTTTCTTTTTCCTGTGCTCACCTGCTCTGGCCACCAGGGAACCTACCAGGCACCCGTCACTCTGGCCAGCACTGCCCGGGCCAGGGTTGGCAGAGGTTCACTGGACAACCAGCAACAGGGTGCCCTTCATATTCCTATCCTGTACGGAGCAGTTCTACTTTTTTCGGCGGGGAGAGTGAGAAAAGTATGACTTCCTCTTAATACAAGCATACACCTCTCCTTTTATTTTCAAATACAGGCTCCCTGGTGTAATTCTGTCCATGTATCGATGTCTCAGGAAGAACTGCCCATCCCCTAAAAGACCCCAGTATGTGAGTGTCACTCCATTGACCACACTTGCTTGTGTGGGGTCCCCTTCGGCAGGCTGGTCCCAGGAGGCATGGTGTGCCCTGGAGGTGAGGGACTCGACCTTACCATGTGCATCGCAAAGAACACGAAAGAGTAAGAAGGCACCAAGGAGAACGCTTCCTGTGCACGAAGGTCCCTGGGTGGGGTCAGTACACATTTGGCCGCTTAGGTGAGAAATCAACTCCAATCCTTGGGTAACCCTCACTATGGCTTCCGCTGGTGCCTGGGATATCTTAGAACATTGACTGTCATCTTTGGCTGAGTACTAAGTGTATCTAGGAGCTTCTAAATGGACTGATACCTTGGAATCATCCCTGAGGGAATCTGACTTAACTGCTGACTTAAGTTAGTTGACCGTCACCTGGGCATCAGGGTCTTCACATGAGAGCTCCAGGTAATTCTAAGTTGTGGTCAAGGCTGAGGATGCCCTACCAGGGCCTCGCAATTGTGGGGCTCCATGTGGGTCCAGCCCTCAGTGGGTGCTTCCTCCCACCCAGGCACACGGGACCCATGGCCCCCCGGGTTCCTCGTGTTCAGCTGCCAATCATGTGGGCGGCAGTGGGGAGAGGGGGTGGTAGGGAGGGGGGCTCTCCCCGTGCTGTGCTCCACCCCTGAAGAGACGAACCCCTATGCCGCTGACTCTCCTAATGTCTCAAACACGCTGACACCATGAGTCAGCCCTTCACCTTTTGTTTTCAGACTATCACCCATCTTTTCCAGTTTGGTAGCCGCAAGAAGACTGAAATTAAATATTAGTCAGCCTTACCTTAAAAAAGCAGTGTTTGGAGTTTCTGGTGTCTGGTCCGAAATGTAAGGAGCTTGCAAATCATCACACCCACCCTCACAATAAGAGAGCAAGCTGAAAATACCGGAAATCAAGACTTCCAGGTGACTCTCAGGGCGAACCACCACCATTAAAACGAGACTCCGAGAGGGGGTGGAGGGAACCAGAGCTACCTGGGAGGAGCCCAAGCTGCGGCTTGTTAGGAACCCTGAAAGGGGACTCAGTGAATTTCTGGAGGCTGATCGTGGGTTCGATTGAGACATAAGAACTGGGAGTCTCAACCCTGCATGAGTTTTACCACCAGGTGCCCCATCATGCTCTCTGATGAAGATCAGAAAGAAACCCTCTCATGTGTCCAGCAGGGGACAGAACCAGTCGTCATATTGAAAGATGCCCAACGTATTCTGTTATCAGCAACACAGGCCGCCCTCAGGGGAAACTGCTTGATACACCTGCGTTTTCCCAGAGCCTCGCCAGCCTGGGGGAAGGGAAGCGGCCACCCCCAGGCCCACCCGTCTTCCCGGCCTACAGAACTGCGGGGAGCCGAGCAGGGCTGGGAGGTCCCGGTCCAGGGGCACAGGCCCGGGAGAAGGCTGCGAGGGCAGGTGTTGCACTGAGGGCCCCTCTAATCGCGTCACCCACCAAGTCTTGCATTTCATCCACTTTTTCCAATAGACTCCTTAGCTTACTCATCCTAGTTGCTTGAAATTCCTGGTCTGAAGATTCCAAAGTCTCGTGTTGTATCTTGGTCTGGAACTTCAGACTGTATCTTTGGGGCTTTTAGAATAGTATGTTTTTTCAATTCTTTGATGAAATCCACATGTGATGTATTAGGTGAAGGAACTGGGGTAAACAGGCCATTGTGTGAAGCGGTGCGTTTTCCTGGCTGCTGGCTGCTGGTTACAGCCGAAGCGCTCAGAGGCTAACAGGTCCTCCAGGCCTGCTGCCGTGTCTCCCACATTGTCCTTGCCTTGACCTAGAAACTCCTTCTAAATACAGTCTGAGCTTGCAGCTCTTTTTACCTGTAAGCCCCTGTTTTATTCAGGAGTCCTGCTGACGTGGTGGCCCTGTGTGGAGGGCGGGGAGGTACCAGAGTGAAAGGCTCAGCCTCTCTGACTCCACCTGGTTCAAGCCCCAGGGTTCCTGTGACCTTCAGGTGCAAACTCCTGCTTCGGAATGCCAATCACTCCAGCAATTCCACCTGAGGCTTGCCTGTGTTTTACCAAAACAGCCCCTCCCATTTTCGCGTCCCTTGACAGAAGAAGCCTGAACCCTCTATTTCTTAAAGGTGGATTTGAGGACTAGGTCTCCCACCTTCTCGGCTGGCACCTTCTCCATCAGTAAACCTTGCCTTACTCCAGACTCTGACGTTTGGAGTTTGGCCTTTCAAGGCGTCGGGCATACGGCTTTTGGATTTATACAGAAACATTCTGTAGTCCTGTATTTTGTCCAGTTTTTTTGTATATTTATTTATTTATGTACTGGTGTTCTTCACTATTTCTCACTATCTGTAGCTACGTCTCATGGGGCTCCTTTGTGCCCGTTTTATTTCTGCCTGACTTGAGCGCTTAGTGGATGTACAGTCTGCACAGGGAGCAGGGAAATTAATTAGTACACAGTTCATCTTTGATTTGGGGTGTTTACAAATAGTTCCCTGTGAAATATCGAATAATCATTGACATGAAAGGAAATCCCGCTCAGTATTCGGTATCCAAGAGAGTGGTACAGCTTAGAGCAAAGCCTTGAGGAAGGGACCAGTACCGTCACAGTTTTGTACATCTCCCCCCATCACATGTCTGGGCCCACAGGCATTTCTCCAGGCCCCACGGCAGCGGTGTAAATGCTTAGAAATGGTGCCTCACAGGGACTGCACCTCTAGCCACTTCCCAAGCCATTCTGTAGTGTCACATTGAAACTCTAGAGGATCAACACAAATTTCCTTCATGCTCTACCCATGACATAAAGATAATTTTTAACTTAAGATCACTTTTCCAACTTTGGTCCTTATTTTTAAATACATATGTTTTATTCTGCCTGAGGTTTGAGGATTTAGCGATTCAGTCAAGTATCTTCTGTTTGGTATACATTTCACAAGATTAGGAGACATCCATCAGAGTGGTCGGGGCGTGTGCCTTACTCCCCAACTTTTCCATTGAAGATAGAGTTTTGTTCGGTTTTGTTTTCCTATTTTGTTTCTCTCAGTTTGGAAAACAGAGAATTAAGGAAAAACAAAAAATAAAACAAACATGAAATCTTTGTCTTCCATTTTAAAAAAAACCCTGTCCCTTTGACGCTGTTGCTTCTACCACCACAATTTTGGTTGATCGGCTGATGTGTGACTTGTGGCCACAGTTCTCTAACTGAAACCCCTGCTTGGATGCTCTACTCCCCCCTGCTCTGTACACTGCCAGTTTAATTTTCATGAACATGGCATAGTGAAAAGGTCAGTGGGGGCTATAATATTTATTCATCCATTCCACAAATATTTATTGAGAAGCTATTGAAATTATTATACTTCAGGAAATCGCTGAGAATAAATTTCAAAAAACAACGAATGTTTATGGAATTATATAAAAAGAGAGACAGACAATAAAAAGTAAACAAATAAATATGTAAGTTACGGTAGCAAGAAATGCTATGAGGAAATCATTTATAAAGACAGACAGGAGTGCTTTTTAAGATAGGGTTTTCAAAGACTTATCTAGAAAGATGATATTTGAACAGGAGCAAAAATGTATTGAAGAATTAAGCAATATTATTATCTCCAGGAGAGCATTCCAGGCCAAGGGCAGAGGGAGTTCAACAGGCCTAGTGGGATCAGCCTTGAAATGCAAGGGAGCCCGCGTGGCCGCAATGGTGGGACGAGGCAAGAGGGGCAGAGGATGAGGTCTCAGACAGCCCAGGGCAGGGTAAGGGAGGACGCGTAGGTCCGAGTAAGGACGGATGGCATATACATTTGTCAGCAACACGGGACTCGAAACAACCGGGAGGCCCTGAGCTTAGCAAAAGGATTTAGAAGGACAGAGGGAGCCCCCGTCCATCCATCCCACCTCCTTCTACTGTTGGGTAAACTGAAACCCAGAAGGCACAGTCCCTCTCTCGCGGTCGTGTGGGCATTCCGCGGGGTCCACAGCTGTCTGGGCGTTTCCTCTGCCTGGGCCTGGGAATCTCCACCATGAAGGTGAGGATTAGAGAGCCCGGCTGGTGTGTGAGAGGGTCAGGAAGGGGACATGCCTGGGGCTTGGTGAGCTGACCTTGTGATCTAGCACCGTGACGTCCCTAACGCAAGGCCTACCCCGTGGACATGCAGCCTTTCCCCAGGACGCAGCACCAGGCAACGGCGTGGGAAGGCCTCTGGGCCTGGAGGCCATGTCCTCCTCCTGCCCTGTCACTAATGACCTGCGTAACATGAGGCAGTCGGGGAAAATACTTTAGGCCTCAGTTCTCCCCTCTGTAGAACGGGAGGAACCTCACACCACACGAGGTGGTTGAGATGGTGAAGTAAGACACTATGAAGGAAAGTGCTGTGTGTGATGGGGGATACAGAGGGGGAGAGTGGACAGAGAGAGTGGACTTCAGGGGTGAGGGGCCAGAGAGTCACTGAAGCCCAGTATGTGGTGGTGTCAAGGGCTCTGGCTCAGTTTTGGGGTACAGGCAGCCCCCACCCAGGTAGACCTCCTATCATTGGTGAGATGATGGTTCACTGCACCTTAATGGAAAGTTATCATTAAGAAGCCTTTTGGATATCCAAGTGGAGATGTATGGTGGGCAATTGGAATTTCTAGTATGGAATTTAGGAAAGAGATGGGGATTTAACATGTAAATCTGGGGGGGAGTCGTTAGTTTAAAGATGCTTTCTAAGGCCTAAGAACAGCTCTGGGCTTGCAAAGAACAAGCATCTAGACAGGAAAGAGAACCCAGCAAGGAGCCTTGGGCACCTGGACACTGAGGGGACGGGAAGCGATGAATTAGTTCATAGGGTTTAAGAAGGTGTGGGCCGTGAGAACGGAGGGATACCGAGGGAATGTATTGTCCCAGCGGACAAGGTAAACACGTGCTTTAAGACAAAAACATGTGACAATCTGTGTGAAACAGTGACAGGCAGAGTAAAATGAAAGCAATCTATCATTGGACCTGACCACAGGCCATTCACCAGTGACCTTGGGAAAGGAGGTCTTCCTGTGCAATCGTGAGGGCAGACCCGGCTTGGGGTTTGAATGGGTTCAAAGGAAATAGATGAAAAGGCTGAGATGTCGAATGTACATACCTGCTTTAGAAAGCTTTCCTGTGAAGGGCATAAGAAAATAGGGCCTTAGCAACAGGGTGTATGAGCACAGGAGTTTTTCAAATATGGAGGGTATTACAACAGGGTTATGGCAGTAAAGTAGTAGAGAGGGAAAACTAATGATAGAGAAGAGAAACGTGGAGGAGGAGCCCTGCCTCAGAGAGGACACAGCAGACAGGATACAAGATACTGTGATATCCTCGTGTGACACATGTGTATATGGTCTTTGTTCCTTTCCTGCCTGTACAGAGAGCTCTTAAAACCATTGAAAGTTTCTATGTGACGAGAATTGTAAAGGTGTCTTTGTTACATTAACAAGCTGGATTTGGGACTGCAGCCAAGGTGCCAGTAGAACTAACCATGTGATTGGAGGATTAGAACTTTCAGTCCCACCCCCATGACCTCAGGGGACAGGAGACAGAGCTAGAGATTGAATCAATCACCAATGGACAATGACTTAATCAAGCATGCCTAGGGAATAAAGCTTCCATCAAAGCCCAAAAGGAGGGGTATCAGAGAACTCCCGGTTTGTGAACACGTGGAGGTGCTGGGAGACAGGAGAGGGCACGGCGGTCCCACCCCCTCCCCCATACCTTGCCCTGTGCATCCCTTCCACCTGGATGTTCCTGAATTATTTCCTTTTATGAAAAACCTACCATCCAGAGAGTAAACTGGTTTCCTGAGTCTTGTGAGACATTCTAGCAAAATAATCAAAACCAAGGGGGTGGGGGTGGGGGTGGTCCTGAAAACCTTGAATTTGTAGCTGGTCAGTCAGGAGCCCAGGTAAGGACCTGGACTTGTGGTTGGCATCTGAAGTGCGGGGTGGGGAGGGCAGTGCTGTGGGACTGAGCCATAACGGTGCTATGTAGTGCTCTCTCTGGGTACACACTGTCACAATTGAGTTTAATTGTAGGACAACCAGCTGCTATCCAGACAATTGCTTGTGGGTGTGGGGAACCACCCCTCCCCCCTCCAAAAAAAAATCCTCTGGAATTGGATCCAGAATTTAGGAAGCAATTGCATGAATGGAATGTTTGCTGTTAAAGAGAGACAGGCTGAGCAGTTGGAGGAGATGAGTGCTAGGTACTCTTATGATGTTTTCCTAGCTCAAGAAGAAGCTATCAGATGGCAAAATAGATTTAATTTAGGGATTAGGGAATGAAGATTAAGGGAGCTGAAAGCACAGAAGACATGGAGAGGGTCACACAAAGGACAGAGCATGGTGTCCAAGTTGGGAACAGAGAAAAATGAGTCTCGAGTGGGTTTGGGAATCAAGAAAGTATGACTGAGTGTTCAATGGATTGGAAGTCTTAGTGGCATGAAGGCATGAAATATTTGTTCAAATCAAGGTACTTGAAGAAAGGCGATGAGAGATAGGAGGCTGTGGTCAGAGAAGGTCACCCTTTCAATTCAGACAGTGGTTTGTACAAGCTGTGACACAGTCCCGAAGGTGCGCCCCTGGCAAAGGGCTCCCAGGGTGTAACGGAAGACGAAATCAATAGGAGACGAAGGTCAGGGCACTAAAAAGCCTGGAGTCAGACAGACTGTCTGCGTGGCTACCAACTTTACCAAGAATGCGAACAGCCTCGTGATGCGCATGAGACTAAGCCAGATTCTCAACCCTCAGTGAAGGGGGCAGGCGGGGTGGGTGGCGACCGACAGGAAAAACCATGGGCATCCACAGACCATGGGCATCCACAGGATGGCCTTACTGTCTGCGCTCCAGAGGAAAAGCACGTCCACGGGGAGGAGTGTGGCAGGGGAGTGAGGGTGGAGGAGACCCACCTCATCTCCAGGATCAGCGGTGACTCTAGTGAGGACAGGAAAAGACAGACACCACTCGGGAGGGAGAGGGATTAGCAGTGTCCTCATGGGAAAAGGGTTTTAGAGCAAAGGAAGGACAGGAGCATGGAGTGTGGTAGAGAAGGCAGCTGGACTCTGGAGAGGGGGCCACAGCCTGCAGGGCGGTGTGTCACCACAAGAGCATAGATTCTGTCCTGCACACGCAGGGGAGCTGTGGGCTGCTGGAGGGAGTGGCAGGTTCCCATGTGAGCATCAGTGGGAAGGAGGGGTGCCAGGGGGCGGCGGTGGGGTGGGGCAAGGCTAAAAACAGGACTGTTACATTAGTTCTGGGAGAGAAGATGAGGAGGACATGGGGGGAGGACGGAGAGGGTGAAAATGAGGCAGAACCGAGTGCAGGGGAAGGGAGGTCAGGGGAGGCTGGCGGGGGGCAGGAATGGAAACGGATGGGTCCACGCTGGGTCCAAGCAACCTGGGTCCTAAGAGACCAGATGGAGAGATCCTGGAAAGCCACCACCTGGAGTTTCGGTTTATAGCTCCCAGTAGGAAAGGTGGCATTTACTATCCGCAGCATTAGCACTGCCATCTCAGCACGCCCTTTGCTGAGGGTAGACAGAGATACGTTCTAAGATACACAGGCAAAGTGATGTGAGTTGCGTTTGCAAGTGTGGACGCCTCCTGAAATATCCCGTGCTGAACTCCGAGTTTTAAAACCCTGCTTGCTAATCTCCTCCAATTATTTCTCATGTGGAAAAGGAAGGGATGAGATGAGAAACTGTGAAGTGAAAGGAAGTAGTAGAGGCAAATTGTTTTCATTTTTTTAAGATATGTGAGCACTGGGAAAAATGCACGTTTCATGCTTAGTCAGACAGCTTTTTCTGTTCACAGGCCTGGAAATCAAGTAAACCAGGGACTGTAAACCTCACTTCAGGTCTTGGAATCAGGAGGGGAAAACTCAAGCTAAGTCAGAACAATTAGAACTAAAATCAGCTAAAATATTTACATTTAAAAATAGGGCTCCAAACTCCAAGTTTTAAGAGTTGCCTTTAAATGCATTTTGCACATTTACGTAATGCTGAAAAGGGCAAAGTGAATGAAATTTAATCCAAACTATTTTCCCTGTAAATGCATAAAAAATGCAACGTTCGCCTGCAAAGCCTACAAAATGTAAAAACATATATATTTTGAAAATTGTGCTCAAAAATGAAACTGCAACTTAATGAAACGTAGTAAAATAGAAGTGGAATATTTTAACAAGCATATCTCATATTGCAAAGTATTCTCTATGGACTATTAGTAAACAGTTGGGTTGGTGATGAAATAAGCTCTCAAAAACTATTATTATTAGCATAACCTTTGTTTTTTTGGGTGCCTCTTTTTGATACTTAACTCTTTACGTAAATTAGAAAAACTTTACTGCCAGCTTATATTTCCTAAAATATCTACAATTTATAAAATTCGACCCTGTTTATAAAAAATTTATTTGTATAAAATAGCAGTACTGAAACACGGAGGAGATAGGAACGAAAGTGGTTTTGAACGACACAGTTCTTTTCAAGTAATGCCTTCGGCACCAAGCACGTTGCTGAGAATACAGGAGACTCCGGGCAATGAATTCATTCAATTAAACTCTCTACCCGACAAATCATTCAAGACAAGTGAGGTATGGGAACTCTGTGAAATAACGGAAATTATGTATGGTTTGCAATGGTGTAGCAAGGTGTCAGGTAAGTTCTCAATGAAGCATTTCATGTCCAAAACGCCCACCCCTCTCCTTGTGCAAATCTCAGCAGTGTGATACTGGAATGATACCTGGTTTATTCCAAGTCGCTGTGAATAATTAGGGCCTGATCAATCAAGAACAAAGAAATGGGTAAGAAGAAAGCAGAAGTGCCACTCAGAGTAAAACAAAATTCCGAGTCGATGATATCTGGGCCCCGTTAAGGTGTTATCTCCTCCACTGGACTGAAAAATTGCCTGCCCAGGGTAATGGTCTCTGCCCTCCCAGCCCACTCAGGATCCATGCGGCTATAAAACAAGTCATATATGTGCATGGACTTGGCAAACTACACCGCCTTCTAGAGATTTCAGATTCCTTTTTCCTCTTTTTTATTGTTATATGTTAATGATTTGCACTCAGCCGGGGTTCTTAGGTTTGGCGTTATCCATAGGAGGGAGGTAAGATCCTGTTAAAATGGGCCTAGGAGACTGCTTTTAAGAGCAAGACGCCCTCCACAGGCACGCTCAGATGTGGGTTTTTTTTTTGTATCTAGGGCTTTTTACAGTTCACCCTCAAACCATGCCGAAGGGTCTTTGTGGACCGTGCCTGGTGGGAGAGAGTGGGTATTATGAAAAGCGTGGGCGTTGGAAATTAAAAAGAGGGCTTTGATTCACAGTTGAATTTCTTCTGCTCCCCTTGGGCTCGGCCCTTAATTGAGCCAAGCCTGGTTTCCTCAGGTAAAATAAGGATAATAACATCTCAATAACTCGGGCTGTGTGGGGATCAGCTGAGACAACATCACAGAAATGGGATCAGACTGCAAAGTGAGAAGTGCTGGACATAATCATTATATTAACCTTTCATAAAGCCGGGCCTGCTGGAAGGTTCTGGGATAATCACGACATTCTGGAGGCTGTGCAATACACTTTTATAAGCGAATTAAAGATCTTTTAAGCAATTACAATGCATTCTTAGATGTCAAGTTTCAGTGAACTACAAAATGTGAACGAATGACTTTCATTTCATGTGTTTTACATGAATATTGGAGAAATCGTTTTATGATTCAGCAAGATCAAAACAAATGATGGCGCCCCTGTATGTCATCAAATGCACATCAGCCCCACCGCCAACTCTTCCTGAATTTGGAGGCCTTGCTTTCATTTAGGATCGTTCATCATCGCTTTATAGATCAGCCTCTCCCTGGGCTTCCAGCCTGCAAGCTGGGGAGCTAATACAGGAAGTCATCTGAATCAATGGAGACAAACAGTAGCGGAGCTCCCCTTCCAGGTGTGAATGGCTTCCCGAAGGAAGGATGGGCAGTCGCCGCCTTCCTTCGCCTCAGTAATTGTGCAAATCGGGGACGCCTCCCGCCGTGCTTGGCAGAATTCTGATGTGGGACTTTCAGGCATGGATGGCTCCATGTTGCTCCCGATGTCAGCGGGTTGTCACTGGGGCAACTACAGCTGGCTGTGTTTGCAGGGTCCCTGATTCTCCAGTGTGCCGGCTGTCTGGCACCTTTTTCCACCCTTTTCTTTTTTGGGGCTCATCGGCCATGTGGCCAGCTCTTCACAGCAGCCCCCCCACCCCCCAGAGAGCAAGCACATTGGAGAGGAACAAATCACGGTGGTACCTGTGAGCGCTTTTGAAAATATCTGAAAGTTGGTGGTAAAACGGGCTTTTCGATTACTTATGAAGGTCAATGCTAAATGATTCCTCAGGCACAAACTTGAAAGATGAGTTAGATGGAGGCAGAAATATATGGATGAAAATCTTGAAACATAACTTTATGCATAGTGAACAAGAGAACTCGTTATTATTTGTTATTTAACACGATTATGAAATTTTCCTAAAATGGGTTTTCACACATTTTTCTTTTCTTGATTTTCCTGTCTTGAAGATACTGGATTTGTTGCAATCACTAATAAACAGACAGGAAGAGTTCTTCGAAGCCACTCGTTCGCGCACAGGCAAGCACCGCCACACGACGCGTGCACACTTCAATCATATTCTGACTTCTAGGCCCGGGTTTCTAGAACTTTCAGCCTCAGTGCTTGGCCCGGGGACCACTTTTGTGAGCTGAGGACAATGAAAGCGCAGGCCCATCCTAACGAAGGTCAGTCGTTATTGAGCAATACCTCTGAGGTTATGCAAACCTGTGGACATGAACGGTGGATCTTTCTAGAATACGTGAAAAGACATATTTCTATGTTAACCTAATATTTTCTGGAAATATATACTTTTTAAAAGTCTGTGCTATGAGGCCCACTGAGTGCCCTGCGGCCTTAATGACCAGAGTCTTTGTTTAAACTCGTTCACTGGCCTGGAGCCTGGCTTGCGGCCCAGCCACTCTCAGCTGCGCCCTCCTGTTACTCATGGGCCACTCGGTATATATTTTCTCTTCTCCTTTTTTTAAAATAGAATTTTTTATAGAAAAATCTGTGGAGCCCTAAAATATGTTCAATAATTTCATGGTGCAGATGATGACCTCTTCTGAGAGATGGTAAGAAAAAACAGTAAAGGTGCAAGGTGAAAAAAGTCAAATAATGAATTTCCCTTCTCCCAATGAACCCCCTACACACACACTCACACACACTCCATACACACATACACATAAACACACACTCATACACACACACAGACACACACACTCACACACACACAC
>NW_017731535.1:1740399-1776402 GCF_001890085.2 Hipposideros armiger
CTCACACACACTTACACACACACACTCCATACACACTATATACATAAACACACACACACACACACTCACACTCACACACACACACAGACACACACACACTCACACACACACACTCACTCACTCACTCACACACACTTACACACACACACTCACACACACACACTTATACACACACACGCTCCATACACACATACACATAAACACACACTCATACACACACATAGACACACACACTCACACACACGCACAGACATTCACAACACAATGATTTCTTGGCCTTGCCTTTATGTCTACTGATACAGTTTCAAACTCTTTTCATAAAATTTTGTCTCATTCTTTTTAAAACCTGCATATTTCATGTCGGGCTATCTCAGAGTAAATAATTTTTCTAATCTATTTCATTTTTGATGGGCATTTACTTTGCTTGTATCTTTTTAAGAATTACAAACAGTGGTCTGCTGACGCCCTTGTTTACATGTCTTGCAATTTTTTAAAAGTATATCCATAATTTAAATCCCTAATACTGGAATTGCTCATCAAAGTTTAATGTGCGTTTTAAATGTACATCTATTGGAAACTGTCCTCTGAAATGTTTTTGCCAATTTGCCTTCCTGCAGGAAATGCAGGGGCCTGGGCCTCCCCACCGTTCACCCGAGCGTCTGCCTGCCAACTGCCAGGAGGCTGACATGAACTTGTGTCTACAGGTGTGTGGTCTTCCCACGTGGGGCTCCATCCATGTGCTTACTGGGCTTCTGTCTGTTTTCTCTGGGACCTTTCAGTATATAGGAATCGCTCTTTTCTGTATGGGTGTGTTTTTTATTCACAGATTTACATAACTTCTTTTTATCCTCGAAGGGAATTAACAGCCATGCATATCATGCAATTCACATCATTTATAAATTTTCCCCTAGTAGATCTTTTAGCAACTTTATCAATCTGAAAAATATTGCATATTTTTTAATGTTAAAGCTCGTAGAATTAGGAAAACTCATGATTAATAGAGGTAATGAGTGTTCTTCAGATTTTATTACTATTAATAGAACTTTCATCCAAAGAACATATATATTTACACTTTATTCTATATCTTATATGTTTTCATTTTTGTGTTAATTTTGAATGCACTTGGATTAATTTGTCAGGATTATTACTATGAGCAAACAATTGCGATAGCACAACTTTTTGATAAATTCTCTTACCCTCACTTATACTAGTCTTAATCTAAATCCTCATGTATGTTCGGGATTGTTTCTAAAAGAGGAATTTATTAATGTATATGAAGTAACAATGTTAATTTTTTGAAGTTTCATAATGCATTTTTAATATAAGGCTAATTTTTACCACAAACATATTTTATATTTTAAATTATTTTATTTTTACCTCTGTAATTTTTGATGAACTGTTACATCATTTTGTAAAATTAAACAAAATTCTCTTTTGATAATCAAATGATGTATTTTGAGAATATTAAATTTATCACATTATATTTTAAAACTAAGAGAAAATTTTCATCTTTACAATATATTGGGTTGTCAGAAAAGTCATGATGAATTTTTGCAACGAAAAACAGAAAAAATACATCATGACTTTTCCAACAACCCAACAGTATTTCTAACAAAACAATATGTTTTTACATTTTAAATTCTTATTACTGTTCCTCAGTTTTGCTTAAACGTTTTCTGCATATAGTGCCTACAGAGTTTTCATTAAGTTCTCTTTCTAAGCATTTCTATTTGCTGATTTCCAGTGTAAATGGGATAGTTTCTTCTGTTATATTTTCTTAGTAGTCACTATTCACATCTTACAAGCTATTAGTTTTTGTACATTAATTTCAGAATTCTTCAGAGATTTTTAAAATTTTTCTTATATAGTTTACAAGTTTTAAAATTGAATAATTTTTCTCATGACAAACAATGATATCGTACACAAGCAATTGCGCCATTGTTATTTCTCTCAAACGTTTATCCCCAGCTGTTAACTAATAACAGTAACAGTAGGAATCATTGTCTACTTCCAATAAGTATCAATGTTTCTACTCTCTTATCATAAACTGTGATTCTTATTCTGACATGTGTTTTTTCCTCATGTTTACCAGAACTGGAACCCTCCCTTCTTTGGACAGTTTCTAGAGCAATTGAGAAATAAGGTAAGAAATAGGGCAGACAGAGGCCAAAGTGTCACCCGGAGCAGATATGGTCGAAGATAGACTATGACCTCTCGCCGTGATAGACACACGGGCTTCCCCATACGGACATCAGAAGCCCCCAGCCTACTGCTCGTCCTCATGGCAGTGTTGACAGGGCAGAGCTGAATGTGGGTTCTCTCCAGGCAGGACAACCCGAAGGGGAAGAGTGGAGAAGCATCCCTCCACCCACCCATGGCGGAGCACATGAAGGGGTAGAGAGGGACCCAGACTGGGCACTAAATGAGCTCCTCCGAGCAGGAGGACACGGGGGTGGCACAGAGGCATTCCTGCTTCACACATGTATCAGTCTGCTCCTCGTCCACCAAGATGAGTTTTTAAATGAATGGTAAATTTTGTCAGACATTTTATGTACCTACTTAAGTAATCAGATGGTGACACCCCTTGGTCTTATTAACATGATATAACGTGATTCTATCAACACATATGAACAGAAGTATTAACTTTGAAATTAAATTATATTTAAATCTTGTCATTAGATAATTCCTTCTAGGTTGTCTACACCCCAAATCACTCTTGTATTCTGTTTCTTTTTTACGTAATGATTTGATACTTGTATATATTGCAAAATGATCACCACAATAAGTCTAGTTAACGTCCATCACCACATAGTTACACATTTTTTTTTCTTGTGATGAGAGCTTTTAATATTTACTCTCTCAGCAACTTTCGAATATGCAATACAGGAGTATTAACTATAGTCACCACGCTGTACATCCCATTCCAGGATTTACTTTTTCTGTAGTTGAATATATACCTTTTGACCCCCTTTTCCTTGTTCACCCTCATGTTCTGACACCATTTGGTCATAAATGTATTTTTTCATAGTTACTCCTGAATTGTATTTTTGGATTGTCTTACCATTTTATACAGGTTAATGTGTGTGTGTGTGAGTGTGTGAGTGTGTGTGTGTGTGAGTGTGTGAGTGTGTGTGTGTGTGTGTGAGTGTGTGAGTGTGTGTGTGTGTGTGTGTGTGTACATTTTTTGTTGTTGGTCTACTTTTGTCAGGATTTAGTTGGCACCCTAAAAACAATTTGGAGGATTTTCTTCCTCTTCTATATGTTTTAAAACACACTATGCATGTTAAAATGAGGCGCATGCTGCTATTAGAGCATCGCACAAACATGCGTCAGCTTCAGTGTCCTACGTCCTAACTTAGTCTTGTGCCTACTGGACGTGTTACAGATGAACAGGGAGAAAGGGAGCAAGTCTCTCCTGCAATGAGCTTCTGTTACCCTTTGTTTCTGAGTTCTGTGTTATCAAGCTTAGCATGACCCGGACATGAATTCTGGGATGAGTATGCTCCATTTTCTCTAAGGGGTGCTGGGCGACCTCTGCAGGGCTTCCGAGATGCGCTCCCTAACTTCCCCTAGCTCTGCGCTCTGGGCGCTGACCTGTAGGGATGGCTTCACTGGGCTCTTTCGCCCTCTGTTACTCATATTTGATTTGGGTAAGAAGAGATCAGAGAGAGGGAAAAGGATAATCGGGTTATTTCTTCACTAGGGTTCCTCCTACCTAATCTCTGCAGATGGTTGTGGGTCTGGAAGGTCATGGCTCCTGTGGGTGGCGCTACTCCACGCCTCTCTCTCCCCAGGTCCCTAACTGCCCCCTCCCCCATACCTTCTATCTAGGCTGATTGTGGGCTCTGCCAATGCTCACTCTGGGGACGATGGCATTCCTTGGGTTCCCTTCTGCGCACACTTTAAAAAAATAGTTCCTTTATAAGCAGTCTTCAAACTGCCCCGATTTGAATAGGCCATCTACTTCTTGCCAGGACCTGCCACAAATGGCAATGCCTATTGTTGTTTAAACGTCCTTTAAATTGAACTCAGTCCTGGCTGATCCCGGGTCCTCAGGCTCCCCACTGGTTACACATTCAATGCTGTTTTGTGTGTCTCATTCGATAAAGTCTATATTTTGTAAAAGTAAAAACTCTTCATCACTAGGTCACTACTGACTTGGTGTCTGATTCCAACCCGAATTTCTTTCAGAATTTTGGAATTGCTGTCCTAAATGCCGGTAAGAATTTTCTTATTCTTAGGATATATCTTAGTCAAGGTAACCAGCTAGTTTTAAACTACTTGGCCCTGCTTTCCCCCTAGTTTATGTGTACCCCCTTCTTCCCTTTAATCAACCACCCCATCATATAAACGTCATCTTCCTGAAGGTACCTTTCAAAACCACCCTGGAGTGCCTTAGCACACCCACACCTGCAGCTCAGTGTTTCCCGGGCCGTGCAATTACTGGCATTTGGAACGTTCCCTGTTAATCTTTCTGATCTTCTTCTCTCTAGTATTGTAGCTGTTCATCAACATTTTGAGCAGCCCCCAGCCATCAAGGGCTAGACCATTTATCCTCAGTGTAGACAATCTCTCTGCAGATTAAAGTAAGTACTTTAAGTTTTCAGAGGGATCTGGGCTTCCTCTGGGGCGGTCGTTTCAGTTTGCTCCCTTACATTTTTCTCCTTTCTTCTCTTTGAGAGTCCTTTGGGTACCAAATGCGTCTGTGATGACGAGAGAATGACAATATTTTCATTTTTGAAAGCCTATGTTCATAACCATTTGGGCCTGGGACTACATCATCTCCTTCTGTCTAGTTAAGGCTTTTAGGCCACATGACTTTGGATTATAATCCCTCAATTAGTCCCTTCCATTCCCCACAGTGCCTACTGCCCTTTCCAGAGGGAAGAGCATTTTTGGAGACACAGCCCTCTGCTCTGTTTAACTAAAACTAATTTTCTCAGTCTTGTTGCACATTAAATTCACCTGAAAAGCTTTCTTTTAACAAAGCCTGAGCTTCACTCTAAGCCAACTAAATGTGGCGAGAGTATCAGTATTTTTTTTTAGATCCTCTAGGTGATTCTAATTTACAGTCAGGATATAGTCAATAGATCACTGCTTTCCCCAAGGTATGGCCTCATTCACATCTGTTCCAACCTGAACGACGTAAAAGCTATATAGAAAATCTAATAGGGAAAAGTTCTGCAATGGTAGAGTAAGGATAACTGAAAGTCCACCCCTCTTTTAAAGCAATGACAATGCAGATTAAATGGTCAAATCCAACGTCTCAGAATTCTGGAAATCACCCAAAAGCTTGCAACAACCTGAGGGTCATTTATTAAATAAAAATGGCTGAATCATGGTAAAAAACAATGAGCTCTGTGTCACTTTAATTTGCCCTATTTATGTCCCCTTCTCACCAGTTCTGAAAGAGTTGTGAAAAACAGCAACCTGTAAGTCCCTAGAGGGCGTAGAATGGGTTTGGAGCTACCCCAAATGCCTCATTCACAGAAAATTTTCAGCATTTGACCTTCCTTGCAGCTCTGTGGAAAATTTTCATTCATAGGGCTTGTATTTATTTGACTTGACTGAGTGTTTGCTTACTGAGAAATTCTATACCCAAGGTTATTGTGGGGAAAAAATGAGTGGCAACTGTTTAACATCAAAGCTGCAAACAAAATGCTTACAATACATTTAAAAGGAAAATATGGGGAATTTGATGTATGTAGGTGACTTAAAAAGTTATGACATATTCCTGGGAAACTAGAAAGTGGCATGCATGTGTAGGGCCATCTGCATGCCCAGGAAAGACCTGAGATGGACTTAGCTCCTCCCATATGGCTGACCCTGAGTCTCTGCATGGGCTGGAAACGAAGGCTAAAACAGAGTCCTACACTTCCAGAGCAATGAAGGTTTACACCAACAAATATGCAAAGCATCATAGCAAAGAATACAAGACTGACGGGTGCCAGTGCTCTCCACTCATCTAATTCCCACTAAGTTTATCAAGAGGCGATCAGAGAGACATCACTGACAAAATATTGACTTTATAGAATGAGACCAAGAAAATCACTAGACAAACAAAGAACAACAATGACAATAGCTTAGTACTGATGGGTAGTGTTGCTACATTATCCTATTAAAATGACTGCATTTCAACAAAAATTATTGTACATGCAGAGAAACAGGAATGTTAGCTCATTCACAGGAAAAAAGAAAAACGGTGAAAAGAAGCCAATCTACACCTGAATAGATTATAGCTGATAATGGAGAACATAAAATAGAATAAGCCTTGCTAAGAGGGTGACATAAAATCGAGCCAGAAGCCTGTTAGGAAAGTGGGACCCATGAGTATCTTGTGTCTCAGCTCTCAGAGCTGCTGTGAAGCTGCTAAACTCAGCTCGAGGCTGAGCTGTAAGCATCCTGCAGCCATAAACACCCTGCATGGACAAATATGGGCTTTCTTTCCTTCCTGGTAGATTTTGCCTCCCTCATTTGCACATTGGAACTAACCAATCCCTGTTAACCTAGCCAGCAATCCTTCATTTGAATGCAAGAATTCCATAAAAGGGATGTTCTCTGACCAAAATGAAATAAAAGT
Organism: Hipposideros armiger; assembly: GCF_001890085.2. Lineage (NCBI taxonomy): Eukaryota > Metazoa > Chordata > Mammalia > Chiroptera > Hipposideridae > Hipposideros > Hipposideros armiger. The sequence goes on from NW_017731535.1 coordinate 1,746,980, forward strand.
AAAAATTAATACCAACAGGAAATTTGCAACTATTTAGAAATTACAGAACATACTCCTTATTTAGTCAAATAAAGGTTAAAGAAGAAATAAAAAAGATCATTAAAAAATACTTTGAGATGAATTGAAAAATTCCAAAATGTATTGGATGTAGTTAAAACCATGCTTAGAGGGAAATTTGTAGTTATAAAGACCTGTATTATAAAGATCTAATATCAGTAACTTAACATTGAAAAAACTAGGAAAAGAAAAGGAAAAAGCAAAAGGAAACAAGAAAGGAGAAAATAATAAGCATTAGGGTAAAAAAAATAATGAAATAGAGAATAAGTAAAGAATAAAGAAAATAAAAAGTTCGAAAGATGGGTTTTTAAAAGATTAATAAAATCGACAAACCTTTATCTATTGACCAAGAAAAGAAAAAAATGACTCATATTACGCAAAGCAGGAATGAAAGAAGATATTACTGCCTTTCAGAAATAAAAAGAATAACCAAATATGTTAAACAACTATATGACATATGCCAACATATCAGATAACCCAGATGAAACGTATAAATTCCCAAAAGACACCAACTGTTTGTTGTGAACTGAATGTTTGTGTCCCCAAAATGCACATGGTGAAATCCTAACCTCCAATGTAATGGTATTAGGAGGTGATGCCTTTGGGAGGTAATCAGATCACAAAGGTACAGCTATCACAAATGGGATTAGTGCCCTTAGAATAGACAGATCTCGCTCCCTCTCTCTGCTCTCTGCTAGGTGAGGACACAATGAAAAGACACCCATCCGCAAGCCAGGACTGGGGACCTGACCCGACACTGGATCTGGGGGTGACTTGAACTTGGCCTTCCAAGCCTCCAGAACTATGAGAGATAAATGTTTCTTGTTTAACATACCCAGTCCATGAAAATTTGTTACAGTAGCTTGAGCAAATTAAAACACTTGTGAAATTGACTTAACTTAAAGAATCTGAATAGACATTTAACAAGCAATAAGATTCAATTATTCATTAGAAACTTCCCACAAAGAAAAGCTCAGGCCCAGATAGCTTTGCTAATAAATTATACAAATTGTTTAAAGAAGGATTCACACAAATTCCTCATAAACTGTTCCAATAAATCCGAGAAAACACTTATCGACTTATTCTATGAGTACAGTATTACCCTGATAAGAAAACCTGACAAACATTATAAGAAAATTACAAACCCAAATCTCCTATGAATATAAAATTATTCAACAAAATACTAGCAAACTGAATCCAACAGCATATATAAAGGATGATACACCACAACAAGTGAATTTTATGCAATAATGCATTGTTGGTTAACATATGAAAATCAACTTAATAAGCTATATTCATAGAAAAATAGACACAAACCACATAATCATCTCACTAGACTCAGAAAAAGCATTTGACAAAATCCAACAGCCATCCATGGAAAACATCACCAACAGACTAGGAAAGTTCTTCGACCTGATAAAGGACATCTGTGAAATACTCACAGGTAACTTTATTCTAAATGGAGAAAGACTGACTGCTTTTTCCCAAAGATCAGAAAAAAGACAAGGATCTCCATTCTTGTCAATTCTATTCAACATTTTACTAGATTTTCTAGCCACAGCAATTAGACATGAGAAAGAAATTAAAGGCATCCAGATTGGGATGGAAGGAGTGATATTATCTTTGTTGGGAGATGACATGATCTTGAATCTAGAAAAATCCTGAAAAAAAATACAAAATCCTATTAAAATAATAAACAAGTTCAGGAAAGTTGTAGGATAGAAGATCAATACAAAAAATTAGTTTTACTTCTATATACTAACAGTGATCAACCTGAAAATGAAATTAAGAATTCCATTTACAATAGCATAGGATATATTAAAATGTTTAGCAATAGAACAGTAAAGTCAAGGCTTGTATAGTGAAAACTGTAAAACATTGTTCAAATAAATTAATCAATATGTGGGGGGGTGGCCAGCCTAGTGGTTCAGTTGGTTAGGAGCTGGCTTGGGATGCCAGAGGGCCCTGGTTCGGATCCCACATATGAGGGCCAGTGACACTGCCCTCTACAGCTAAGATGCTGAACAACAGCTCAACCTGGAGCTGGGCTGCCATGAATCGCCGGCGACAGCGTAGGCTGCAGCCCCTGTGGCAGTGGGTTGCCATGGGCTACCGTGTGTAGCCAGCAGCCAGTAAGAGTGGTCAGCAGCCATGGCGACTGATCTGCCTCACCTGGGAAGAGCACAATGATGGTGCCAACTTGGGCCAGTGGAGCAACATCCTCCACAATTAGACTGAAGAACAAAACGACAGCAACTTGTCTGTTCCCCTTCCCCCAATTCCCCAGCGCTGTTCCCATTGCCCCAATTCCCCCAATAAAAATCTTTAAATAAATAAATAAATAAATAAATAAATAAATAAATATGGGGGGGGTGGGATGAGAGAAATAAAAGGCCTTTCTGTCCTTGACAAACCAGGACAGCTACCAGAGTGGTTCTTGGATGTTTGTGTTAAGCAAGCATTTGGTATATTTATGGGATCTTGTGTCACTCCACCTGATGGGTATGCATCTGAAGTGAAGTGTTTAGTATGCTTTCATTGTAAGGTCAACAATTGGAGTCTAGGCAGGATAATTGTCTTTTCTTTCCATTTTCCCCCCTTTGTTCTCTTTTATTTATTATCAACAATCTACCTTTATAAAGAAGTTATTAAATATATTTTATAGCTTGTCATTTTTACAGTTAGAAGAGAAGCTCATGACAGGACTGGCAAATGTAGTGAAGGCTCCCATATTTAGATAGCCGTTCTCCAGGTCGACTCTTATAGTCTCTGCTGCACAATTGCTTTTCTCCTAAAAATGTGTCCTTAGTTATACTTCAAATCCACAGTGGAGGGACAGTACTTTTAACATCAGAAGAAGACAACATTTCTAGTTTTATCAGTTGTGTTGTCATTCACAAATCTCCATTTTCTACATTTAAGGTGCTTACGGAGATCCCGTGATATACAACATGCAAATTTACTTTGCATATTAAAATGCTATCCGGATAAAAGTATAACTTTTCATCTACAGGGAAGGACTTATGCCATCTCCTGCACCAGAAACTGTCATGATATACTCATAGGTACATGTGTGAGATTACATGATGACTATTCCTGTAAAACCGGGGAGCCACACAACAGGTTAGGAGTAGGCTGCCTGGGTCCTCTCCCTACTAGCAGCATACCTTTGGGCAAGTCGCATGACCCCTTTGTGGCTCCTGTTTGTCATCATTAAAAGAGAGGTGGTGATATAAGTAAGGAATATGCTTAGTAAGGCTATTGTGAAATCAGCTGTTCTCAACCTGTGGGTCGCGACCCCTTTGGGGGTCGAACGACCCTTTCACAGGGGTCGCCTAAGACCATCGGAAAACAAAAAGATACTTACATTACGATTCATAACAGTAGCAAAATTACAGTGATAGAGTAGCAACAAAAATAATTTTATGGTTCGGTTCACCACAACATGAGGAACTGTATTAAGGGATCACGGCATTAGGAAGGTTGAGAACCGCTGGTGAAAATGCAATGAGCTACTGCAGGTTAAATGTCAGAACGACCCCGACGCACACTAAGTATTATAATATAATATATAATATTATATTATACTATTATATTAATATAAGTATTATATTAGCTGATGGGTCTCGTGTCTGCACCGCCGGCTAGATTTTAAGCACCGGGAGAGCAGGGCCCGAGTCTGTCCGTGGCACCTCGCCCAGGCCTGGTGCTCAGCAGACATTCAAAACTGACCTGAAGGAACGTGTGAACAGCGCTCAGGGCTTTTAATATATTGGTGTCTTCCTGCTGAAACATTGGGGGCCCCAGAGCATGGGGTATAGGAAAGCGGCCCAACATTGAGAAGGAGTGAGAATCAGTTCCAGGACTGGACGGAAGTTAGAGATGGTGATGCAGGCCACCTCCAGAGGCAGCTCATGCCACACTTTTCCTTGATAAAAAAACCATGTCTTTCACCTTCCACCTCCACGCCCATTTCTCCCCTCTGCAGCAGTACCTGTCCCTTCAGATGTCCTCATTGGCTGACTTAACCTCGTCCTTCTCAAAATCCGCTCTCTTCAAACAATCTGATAAAAGACTTTTATCTCTTTTGAGAACTTAAGGGACTCTGTTACCCATCCCCAGAATTTTCACTGTATCTTTCATTATGGAAAGAAAAACAAGCAAAAAGAAACGTTGCTGCCATGGTAACAGAGGGCAGGCCGGGCAGTTCTCTCCCTGCTCAGGGAAGGCTGCATTTCTCCTGACATCTAACTCGGCGGCCTCCCCACGCTGGATACAGTTGGTCCTGATACAGACACAGGCCAGCTTGGCAAGCCGAAGTGTCAGGCTTTGACAGGCTGCGCTGTGTGACCCACACGCACACCTGAGAGGAGGCTCAGCAGAAGGTGAGAAGAACAGCACATTTTATGACGTAATAATCACCTTTGGGCCACGCTTTGGCACACAGTGTTTACAGAATTTATTACATGCGTTTCTCACCAGCACCGCCTTGCAGACAAGGACGTGGAGCGCCAGCAGCATGGCACAGCCGGGGTTCGCCCCACGCTCCTTTACGTGCTGAGCCCCAGCTCCGTCCCGAAACAAGATGTTCCCCGAGCCAGACATGCAGCCCTTCCTGTGACCCCGCCTCAGCCACACCACGGCTTCCTGCTCCCGTGTCCCGTGCAGGAGGCAAGCAGGCATCATTCTGGCCTCAACAGCTACAACCAGCAACGTGCAGCAAAAGGAAAGGGAACGTTCATCATGTGAATAAAAACTCGGTCCAGAAAGCGTCAACCTGCCTCTGGTAGTCAATTCCATCGCATCACGTGTGGTTGACACATGCTGGTCACGGGACGAAATGTGGGCCACGCCCTCCTTCCATGACCAGCGCACAGGCAGGTGCCAGGAAAGACCCACTAGAAATCGAATTAGTAGAAGACGCTGACAGCACCGGCTTCTGTTCTAGAGACTTCCTGACTTTTCTGAGACGTTTGTTGCCTTAGATCTTCTCTTACTGCCTGATAGTCTCTCAAACACGCCGTGTAATGCAGGGATGAATTACAGTGACACTCATGAAAAAGGTAGTTGGGTGGAAGGTCTGGTGGATCATTACCTGAATGTAAGAAAGAAGGGGAAGGCGGGCAAGAAAAAAATGGGGAAGATGCCTCTTAGGTGATGCTGAAAAGTACGCCCTCTTGAGATCGATAACACAAGTTGTTCAAACACTAACCAGCCGGAAGAATCTCTCATACAGCAGCGTCCATCAACAGGTGCTTGCTAAGCGTCTGCTGTGGTCCCGGAGATGCATGAACAAGACAAACAAAAATTTCTGAAGTAAAGTACCTTACATTGAAATACAACCTACTGATTATTAGATCAACAGTGTAGATACAAATAAAAGTAAAAAAAGGTGCAATAGGGTTTCCCCAGCAGAGGGGTAGAGTTAGTGTCCTAATTTCCCACCTGGGCCTTATGCTGAAACCGGAGAAGAATCTTTTCCTAAAGGGATAGTTAGGGCAACAGGCAATGGAAAAATTTTATTTAGATATAAAAGAGCTGATTTCTCAACATGTGCAAACCATCACATCAGATGACTAAGTACGTGCTACAGGGGGTGCGTCGTGAAAATGCAATCATTACAAAGTGAGTTTAATGACTATTGAGTACTTACTACGGGCCAGATGTTCTGCTCTGTCCTTTACATATATTAAATCATTTAAATACCAAGCCCCGGGACATAGGTGCCACCCTTATAGTCAGTCATATGACAGTGCAGGGCGCTGAGGCATACAGCCTTGAAGGACTCGCCCAACACCAACAGCGAGTGAGATGTGGAGAGCAGATATTAACCAGGAAACCCACCCCGAAGTCCAAATCCTAACTGCTACCACATAATCGGAAGTGATTTGGTTGTTTTCCATGCATTCCCATGACTGTCTTATACCTGAATAGTCTTTTCTCTTAGTTGATCCACTGACAAAAGGGAACCATTTAAGTAAATTCATCAGCTATGCCTTTAGTGTTCCAGTTATCACAGAATTTCCCAATTAGTTACCTAGGAGACACTTCTATCTTCAAAGGCTGGGATGCTGTGGTTTAACATTACAAGCTTTTCCATCCTCAAAGTCATCTTCCTGTGCTGATCAGACAAATCTTGATCTTCTCGACATTAAGGGATTAAGCAGGTATAAGCATTTAATTGGAGAACATCAAAGGGGAAGTTTTGAAGACTTTATCTTTCTCTTAACACTAGACTGACTTCAGTTAGCAAGCTGTTTTATGTTTTTGTTTTTTTCTTTTAGAAAAAAAAATACCTCTTGGAAAAAACAAAGTGCTTTCTTTTTGAGTTCCTTGTTAGTTTTTCAAATATTTTTAAGACAGGGGATATATAAGATTAAACTCGTTGCTGTCTTAAAAATAGAGAAGCTGTAGCCATCGCCAGAGAGTTCAGATGTTACCTCAATTTCTGGAGAATTGCTTTACATTCAAAATCGTTTCTTCGACTAGTTCGTCCGGCGTTCGTACTAGTCACTTCACCACTTACTTCTCTGACCCAAACTCACATGTACCCCCCTCACATGCACAGAACTTTTTTTGAAAGCTGTGCTGTCAATTACCTGGAAGTAAGAGCTCTTGCTTTTATCATGAAAGATATACAGTTTTTTTTATGTGAAAAGAATTCACCACAATTTTTTCATGAGTGTATTACTTAGCTCAGAAACTCCTTCCAGTCATTTCTTTTGTTAATTAGAAAGAAAATAATGCCAACTTCTAATGAACTTGTTCAGATACAAGATCTGACACTTAAGTTCGTGAACTAGTTGCAACAAAGTTGCTAACCTTTTTTGATATCAGGGGGTTGTTCATTATAGTTTTGTACCAACTGGACAAACAATTAACCAAGTTTACTATTTGGAAGTGCTGAAAAGGCTGCATGAAAATGTTAGGCGAAAATGACCTGAACTTTTCGCCAACAATTCATGGCTGTTGCATCACAACAATGCACCAGCTCACACGGCACTGTCTGTGAGTGAGTATTTAGCCAGTAAACAAATAACTGTATTGGAACACCCTCCCTACTCACCTGATCTGGCCCCCAATGACTTCTTTCTTTAACCAAAAATAAAGGAAATATTAAAAGGAAGACATTTTGATGACATTCAGGACATCAAGGGTAATGCGACAACACCTCTGATGGCCATTCCAGAAAAAGAGTTCCAAAATTGCTTGGAAGAGTGGATTAGGTGCTGTCATTGGTGCATAGCTTCCCAAGGGGAGTATTTCAAAGGTGACCATAGTGATATTTAGCAATGAGGCGTGTAGCACTTTTTCTAGGATGAGTTTGCGAACTTAATTGTCAGAACGTGTATGCCGCTTTTTGTTTTATTTGTTCAGTTATTTATGATTTTTTCAGTTATTTCTCAGGTAAAATTGAAATACCTCAATTTACCTAACCTAGATCTCTTTACCTTTAAATTTATGGCTATTTCCTAAAAATTAAGCAGACTTTAAAACCTGTTTTTGGAAGTAATTGTAAACTCACAGAAAGGTGCAAAAAATAGTCCACCGAGGCCCACACAGTCTTTCCTCAGCCTGTGCTGATCGTAATAAAAGAAGCAGAATGTAACATCTCATATTATCCGTCACTGTAGTGATCTGGAAATGTGCTTCTGTCTCCTGGCGTCGCTGTAAGTTATAAATACAGCACCTGAGGACTTGTGTGTGAATACAACATTGTGAGAAGAAATATTTTCAAAGAGATCCAATTAAAATATATCCTCCAGTTCTTCCAAATATAACTCTAATTAAGCTTATGTGAACTGTAGCATCCATGGCTTTTAGGCATACAGGACACTTTAAAAAGTATAGCTATTTTCTTGCGAATACATGTACTTATTACTAAAGAAGAGAGATTGCTTATACCTGGCTTCTGCTAAGTAAACCTAATCTGGGGACCCCTGTGGCTGTGACAAAGGTCCTTGTGAGGATGATTCTATCAGAAGAGTTGAGGGTGATGCTTAAGAGAGAAAAATAATGTAGACCAAAAAAGAAAAAAGAAAAAAGAAAAAAAGAAAGAAAAAAGATGGAGAGAAATTTGCACACTTGCAAGCAAAATATATAACTAGCAGTTACCATGGAAAACATGATTCAGCAATGTGGTTAATGAAGAGATTTGTTAAAAGAAGGATAAAGACAAGAGACATTAACTGGTGTTGACTAGAGCCTGGCAAGGCAGTTCTCATCATGGCCCGGATAATCTTCTTGGTCCAGGAGAGTTAGGGTTTGCTGACTCTGGTCCAGGCTCTGACATGGGCAGGGCTGGCTGGACCTCACCTCCTCTGCTTATTGGCTGTGAGAACTTGGGAAAGTCATGTCACCTCTGCATTTTATTGTTCTCATCTAGGAAATGGGACCTGATGTTACAACCTGGTCTCACGGGGGTATACTTCTCTCAAACCCATCAAGGTGTATATAGTAAATGTGTACAGCTTTTTATCAATCACACCTTAGTCAAACAAGTTTTAAAAAGCACATATGCATAGGTTTGTTGTGGGCATAGAGTGGCATGGTGAGAGAAGTATTTAGTAATTCCTGACACATGATAAGCCTCCAGTCACAGTAACTGTTTTTGTCATTAGCCTCACAGCTCTTACAGAATGTTCCTTCTAATCGGGATGTGGTCCCAAGGGGCCATTGAAAGTTATGCTAAGAGGCTTTTGTTTAAATGGGTGTCATTAAACAATATGTATATTTAAATCTCATAATGTCTATTTTAACATTGGTTTGTTTGAATCCAGACAAAAACAAGTTTCCCAGAATATTAAGCCATTTTTTTAACGAAAGAAGAACTTGAACAAAAACAAGATATCAATAGAAAATTGGGAATACCAATTGGACTGTAATATGGAACTCAGCCAGGAGGGGGAGTAAACACCAAAGAGCTTTCTTTCGCCATTTCTACCGGGGTGGCAGTCACTAAATTTAGGAGGGAGCTAAAGCATCTGTAGAGATGAAGCTCTGGAGAACTTAATGCTATAATTCCTGTTGGTTAGAAACAAACAAACAAACAAACAAATGAGAATAAAAACCCAGAAAATAAGCATGTTCATTTTTGGGTCTATTAAACTTGCTGGGCATTATGCGGAAATTGTAGAAACAAAATTAAAACAAAGTAGAAAATACAAGGTCCAATCAAATGATACGTCATTGACCATGTTGTACTTTAGCAATTATCTTTAAAAGTCATACAGTCCTACGCGTCTCCTTCTCTTACTCACAAACATGTCCGATATATTTAAGAAAATAAAGACGGTCATTCACAAGTGTCAGTAATTCACAGAAACAGGTAACTCTAGGTGTGTTTATTCATTCAATAGATATTATGAAGCTCTGCATACTTTAGGCACTGGGTGAAACGTGCTAGAGAAACTCAAATATAAATAAGATGACGTTTCCAATATAAATGATACTTAAGGGTTTGGTGTAGGGGGAGAAGCTCTGTTTTACCTTTTGACATCAATATGCTGCTAAACTTCTGCCACAATGTTCTCTTTTATAAAATTGGAAAAGTTGTATTTTCATGTAAATAGATGTGGTTAGAGTGTATACACTGTTTGTGAAAATAGCAACTCACCCTGAAAAGATACCTTATAAAGCTTCACCAGTTGGTCAATGCAAGTATTAATACATGAAGAAATTATTATTAAAATATTCAAATAAAAATTCTATTATATGGAGAGCCTTTAGTCATCATATGCATGTCAATATCCTGTGTATTTTGGAAAATAAAATCATCATGAAGAACCTTGAAATATCATGTTATTAATTAAAAATATACCTCACATAGCAACATATAAATAAAAATTAAGTTTCTGGTATTTTCCTCAAGTAAAAAAAAATCAATTTCTTAAGGTTTTAAACTCATTGTGATCATCTGTTTAGATTAGTTTATTGTTTGCTCCATCAGTTCCAGAGCTGCCCAAAGTGTTTTGAAAGTTAGCAAGGAAAAAAAGTTAGAGAAAATAGTTTTAAATGAGTTTATCAAATTACTAGCTTCTTCATCTCTAGTGAAAAGAAAAAAAAAAGTCATATTCATCAAAATCCTAATGGTTGTGAAATCACATAGTTGCCAGAATAAAAGATAAATAGTTAGTTATGTTAAGATATTTATCGAAGTTTTTTTTTTCTTTTTTAGAAGTTGGCCTAACATTTTTTTTTTTCCTAATCTCAAACAGTGAAACCTGGCATATTTTCTAGGCTGACTGACACTTTAAATCAATCTTAAAATCATTTTGTTAACATCACATTCTGAGAATATTCAGCAGTCCAATTTGTTTTGAAACAATCATGTAACTGATAGAGAAAGGGGTATGATACCGATAGAGTTATCATGGATGACATAGAATTTTAGTAGTAAAGGCAGAGTGAGGGCTACGTCCAAGTCGAGATCTGCAGCTCTCAGCACAAATGCTGTGAGTGTGTTGTGAGTTATGTGTCACTTGCTAATAATTCATTATCACCTACCTAAAACCTACATAGTTAGATGAGTAGAGGGACTTTGATTGTACCCGGTTATGTTCAAAGAAATGAGAATAATTAGTAATAGAACTTTACATAGAGAACAAAGTATCAATTCAGTATATTCCCTCCAATAGAGTCATTGCTATGCATTCTACAAATAGAAGGTGATCAATAAAGGATTATTCTAAGCTCCATGAGAATCCAAGTTTGCTTTTGTTAAGTTTTGAATCCCTTGTGTTTAGAGCAGTGTCTGGTGTCTATTAAGTAAGGGTTGTATAAACATTTCTTAAAATGAATGAATTTGGGGATAAAAGAATAAGTCACTGGGAGTTGAGACAGAGACAACACAAACATGTTCAGAACTCTTTTGGTGTTAGAACTGCCAAGATTGTTGATGAATAAAAAGAAATGAAAAAAGATTCTTAATATATGATTTTCATGACTAGGTTGATAAGCACATTTACTGAAAGGGAGAATAATTTGGGGTAGGGGTTAATACGTTTGCTTAAAAAAAGTTCATCCAAGAGCAAAAGATAATTATGAAGCAACATTTGTTAATTTGAGGCCCAGACACAAGGTTTTGAGTGACGTTATGAACGTCAGAGTTTGATGCCTACAAACAGTGTGTTCATTCAAGAGGGTTGATTAAATCTCCTAACAGTGAGGGTGAGTAAGAGAAAAAGAGAGAACGCTTCATGCTGAGAGCTTGCAAATAGCTGAACTGAGCAAAGCAGACCACAGAGGAACGACCAGGGGGAGAAATTCCAACCTACCTCCACCATCCTGGGCCTCCTGGCCCTACACCTAGCCTGTAAAGCAGGTAGTGACAGAGGAGATGGGGACCTCTGCCACAAGCCCTTTAACTAAATTAAACTAAATGCAAATGCATCATCAACAAGGAAGTACATCTTCCAAGTACTCTTGAAGCATTTACATTAACTGTAGGGACTTGAAATTGAAATGGGGCATCTTTCAGCCTTTTCCAGAAAGAATCCGCTGGTGTGAAGCTTCCTCCTCCGGGAGGCCCTGTGCTGCAAGGGGAGAAGAGGTATGCACGTGGCCGTGAGAGTGTGCAGCCCGTGTTCTTTTCTGTAACAGGATTAGCTGCAGGCCCCACAGCATGGCTTCCATCACACTTCACACTAAGCGGATCACCACTGCAGCCAGAAGAACACGGGCCTCAGTTCCCACATCTATACGATACGGCTCATTCATCTGACCTTGCGGACTTCCGTGAGGCTTAAATATATAGCACAGCACCCAGTACTTCACAGGATCTTAATAAATGCTATTCTGATAGTGAATAGCCTAAGATTTTAAGTTTGTATGTCACATGGTAAAAATAACATAAGTTGTCTTCAGAAATAAAACATGATTTCTCTTTAAGAAGAGCTGATGTCTTATAGTATTTCTGAAACTTAAGGTAGTTTTTCAACTGATTAAGTCTACTTTTAAATAAAATATAACTGGAAGCCTCTCCTACAATTTGGTAATCTTGGATACTATGTTTCTAGCATTTGGTATACATTGAGTATTACAATTTTAATATGGTTTTTTCCTTTCTTAAAATGTGTGTACATTTTATTGGTATTCTCTCTCTCTCTCTCTCTCTCTCTGTCTCTCTCTCTCTCTCTGTCTCTCTCTCTCTCTCTCTCTCGAGATGTGGTTGCTTATAAAGAAGTTGCTATAATGTCTAGGATGGGAATTGTTTCCATATTTCAAATTATGCAAAGATTTGCTTATTTAAAAGTTACCAAATTACGTTTAGTCAGATGACTATCTTCCGAAACGTATTTTCTTCACAGTCTGCCAAACACAATGAATAAGTTAATATACCTTTATACGAACGGTTCCAGATCCTGTAGATTTGGTAGATGCGCCCTGCAGAGAACCAGCTTCAGAGCACAGAAGAGGGTGTCTGTTTCTCAGTTGTCCCCGAACATTTTTGCCTTTCTGTATTAGCAGCCATGCCATTAAAACTTTTCTTCTATATTAATGCGCAAAATCAAATGGGTACAGTTTGTATTATTAAATGTGCATTTGCAAACATGTTTAAAAGCTTCCTTCTGGCACATGTATTTTGTTTTTGGCTTGTGGTATTTTGTTTCTCCTCGGTGCTAAAACCCACAGCTGTCTTCATTAGTTTCCAGCAGTAATAACCTCACCTCACTGTTGACATGATTTCTTAATTCCTTTTTAATTTTTACTTCAAATCCAATTTTCCTATTAACATTTTGTGTCCATACTTTACTGTGGTCATTTTACCTGCCTGAGTTTTACTTCTGAACTGAAAAATTTCCTTGGTTCCCTTGCATTTCTTGTATTTTTCTCTCTCTGTTTATATTCACTTGTACTGATATTTAAATGATTGGAAGGTATGCCAACTAATTGAAATGGCCTCTCTGAAAAAAAAACAAGAACAAAAACAAAAAACCCAAAAGCTGTATCCTAAACCACGATTCATGGTAAGTAACGTACCAAACATGGCAATGGGCCTTATTTTCTCCCCTTTACCGAAGGAAGAGCTATTGGGGGACCTGCCCTGGAAAGTCTCTGGTTGGTGCCACTTTAATGCCTTTTTCCTTTATAAACTGAGCATGTAAATGGCTTCAGAGGTGATATCATAATATTCCTGTCTGTGACGTGTTTGAATCTCTTTTAAAATGAAGGTGGGCTTTCTAACTAAAAAACATCTCAAAATTTTTAGTCAGGGAAAGAGACAAATAAATTTTAGAAACATTGACAAAAGAGAATTATAAATATATAGTATATTATATAAAACATACTATATAACATATACAATATACAATATATGCCATACATATATCATATACTATTATATATATATATATATAATGTATTATATATATATATCTAATGTATTATAAAAAAAGATGGGTTCTGACAAAAGTAAATACATAACATTGCCTAAGTCATTTCCCAGGTTCATGTAGGTTAAATACAATTCTTAATGTATATCTATAAATGCCTTTAGAAGTGAGAATCTTTAAGTTCTCATGAAAGCAGCGAATCATTTCTGGTCAGTTCCTAGTTACAAGCATTCCCCATGTTTGCATTTGTAAAAGGTGTAAGAATCTGATGAAGTTATTCACATCTCAAGGATATTCATTTTTTCCCCTGAAGTGAAATAAATACTTTACGCCCTTCAGTATAAGGAAACATGTATCTTCCTGTCCGTACTTGTGAATAAAAGGACTCACCGGATGAATGAGTTCGTTTCTAAAGCAACTTGCCATCCTTCCAGGGGCCATGCTCACCTGTGTCAGAGGGACGCAGTTGCACAGGGAGCGGAGGTGAATGCCAGTCATGGGGCTTATTACAAAAACAGAGCAAGTCCCGTGTTTTCAGGCCTGAAATCTAAATCACAAATGTGTCACAGGAGTAACGTTCTTAGGGCGCTCTGCAGTGACTTTACTTTCTATGGACAGCTAGCTAACTGAGACTTGAACCCTCTGTTTGGCGCAGATTCATTGCACACAAATTTTCAAATATCTAACTGGTAACTTAAGTATCGTGACTCATCGCTTCCGTCTCTTCCTCCTCTACCGTAAACTACCGCCAGTCGTGTTTGTGACTTAGTGCTGTGAAGACGTATTTCATAGCAGCATCTTTAATCTCACAGATTTGTTGCACCTATTTGAGATTTTTTTAATATTTTCTCAACAGATTTTTTTGTATAGTACTATTCTTTCAGATATTCCGGAAAGAGATTGTAAGTATAGTTTATTATTGAAACTTAGTAATTAGATATTTTATTTTCTAATTAATCTGACAGATTCATTGTACCTGTTTAGGATAATATTTTTCCTTTGTAGGTTATACCTTCTAAAATGGCTCAAAGATTTTATAACCCCAATGACCCGAAAGATGCTGAGATATTGCTACAGATGTTGATGGAGTCTGATAATGATGAAAATGAACTTGAATTTGAAGATGAAAATGACACAGATGGTAAAGATCAAGTTGAAGAACGAGACCAAAATTCTGACACTGAGCAAGAAAGTTCTCCTTCAGGAAGTGATCAAAAAAGCAGTAACAAAGAAATAGATGAATATTTTATTGGGAAAGACAAACAGTATGTGGCATTAATGCACAAGTGCTATAGATAGAGAATGGAAATAAAGTTAAAAAAAGATGTTTATTTTTGAAACAGTTGAGTAGGAAATTGGTAGCCGAACATATGAACCAAAGAGCTGCAAAAAATAGGGGAATTCTTTCACAACTCCAACAAAATTGCAGAAGTTTACTACACCTGCTGTCAAAGTTCAAGCAGAAGAACCTGAGGCTACCACTTCATCAAACAAAAGGAAACTGTGTGCACCTTGCATAGGAAACAAAAGACAAAGGTGTCCCAAATACTTCTGTAAACTTTGCAAACAATTTTTGTGCTTAGAACATGTGAAATGATTTGTGACACTGTTTCAACTTGAAATTCGATGACAACGAAGCTGATGAAGAACAGATTAGTTTTTGTTATTTTATTAAATGACAAATTTTGTTTTAGTTTTATGTTTTGAATTTCTGTTGATTTTTTATACTGAATTTATGTAATAAACATACATTGTTTTTACTTTGTGGCAAATTAAAATTTCATTCTGAATAAATAATAAGCATGCTTACACGTTATTTTCATTCATTTTCAATCTAAATAAATAAATGTCATACACGCATCTATTGTAGTAGATGCATTGCGCCCAAACTCGTAACTTTTGCATTGCGTCCGATGGAGGGTTAACTCAACAATGCATCACTTAATCACTGCGTATTGTGAGGCAACACAATGATTGGGTTTTCAAAACAGGTGTCTAAGGAATATGTATTCCTCTAGGATTTCTAAACTGTATCCTTATATCATGTCAAATGATCAGACACCCACACTCCTCTTAGCGAATTGCAAGGATACAGTGCAGACTTGCTCACTAGTCACATCGCCATCCGTTAGGTCTCCAGAGTGTTCCCTTCGCACAGCTGAAACGTGAGAAGATGGTAACTGTCTGAGGTGATGTGCACGTTCATTAGCTTGATCATGGTAACCGTTCACAACAGAAACACACATCGAAACATCCGGCTGTTCACTTGAAATACATACAATTTCTATTTGTCAATTATACCTCAGTAAACCTGGGGGAAACTGAGAGAAAGAAACCCACTCTCCTGGCTTCTATGGCAGCTGTAGGCTTCCCCCAAACCTGGGTGCCTCCCCTTCTTTGAGCCAGGTCACATGCTGATTTTCCTAGTCACAGTGGAAGAGAAAGTTCAGGACAGTGATGGTCAGAGACCAGGGACCAGTGAGCAGGTATAATATTAAATACCCTGAGCTCCCTGAAATGCAATTCCCAGACGCTGCCCAGATGGAATGTCCCTTCTCGCCCTTAAAGTGGGGTGGGCAGTGTTTAAATGGCCCTGCTGTCTCGTGACTGATGCCCAGCGTCTGCCTGATGCCCATAGCCAGCACGTTTCTGTAGCAACCCAGGGCAAGAGGAAGGGGGAAGGGAGAGGAACGGGGCTGGTGGAATCCAAGCACAGCTCTTGTCAGCGAGAAGCAGTGACGGAACACCAGCCAGCCCGCACGGGATTCCCAGGCCTGCCGCTGAGCAGGCGCGTGAGTCCGGGGAGCAGAGCTAACTCCTGCGCCTTAGTTTCCTCACCTGTAAAACAGGTGAAAATAATAGCGCCCACCTCAAAGTGATGGTCCAACGCTTAAATGAGTTTGTGTATGTGAAGCCCCTAGAAGACAGAAAGCGATCACTCTGCACATATGTTATTATTTTTGCTGTTCGTGTTATCACTTAGTCTCCTTTAGAAATTAGGGATCAGTTTCGGACTTGTCTATAATATCGAAGAGGGGACGCATAGAGACGCCCGAGTGAATGCACTTTAATCCTGTGATGTTTTACTCTCCTCCAATAGAGCTCTGAACACGATGAGGACTACCTGAAACGCTGCGCTTGGGAAGATCGGCCATCCATTGTGAGTGCATCTGCGTCGTGCAACAGGCTCATTTTATGGTTGATACAAATGCCTGAGCCCCATTTGGGTTGTGTAATGAGCATCTTCCACCACAATTACTTAAACGACCTAATAGCAAACATTCACAGATGTGCAACTGAGTATTATCCTTTTAAAATATATAAGTTGTGCAGTGTCTCTCATATAGATTTATGCAAAAAACTTAGTTTTCTCCTGCCAGTGGAAAAGATTTTAGATTTTCTCCTAAAGAAGTGAATGTAGTTGTTGAAATGCATTCTAGTGTTCTGTGATATCTTCTTAGACAACTATCGTCTAAAAATAACCAATTTTTTATTACTGTTTCAAGAGATAAAATGTGGTCAATGAGACCTTTACTGACTTTCATCATCCAAAAATTTTGAAAAAGATGCATGATAGAATCATCTAATTTGCAACTGGGATCTGAAGGAAATGATGCCAAAGCAAGATTTTGCTGCAATGTGAGAGATTACATGAGAGATTACACACCTCTCCCCACGTGCACCCCAGGCTCCCTGTATTCTGTGCGTCCCATGCGATTCTACTCGTACAGCAAAGTTATTGCCCCACAATTTCTGAAGGCTGTTGTTTTAAAATTACATATATTGTCAAAATACTAGGGATTGAATGCATGCAATTCCTTTCAATTGAGAATATTTAAAATCTAATTTGACATAAACCCAGCATACAGGCAAATTTAGATGTTAAAAATAATAAGCTTGATTCACATACTAACCAGTTACAGGCTAGCCTACTCAATTTATCCACATTAAATAGATTTGGAGAGTTGAATTACCTATGATATGACGAGTCATATTTCCACTAGAAAGAGATTAAAAAGTGTGCATCACTCTTACAATCTAGACGAGTGCTAAGAACTGCCATCCTTGTTTCAAGACAATGAAAAATGAAAACAAAAGAATGACAGGTGCTTCTTGGCTTACGATGGGGTTACGTCCAGATAAACCCATCATGAGTTGAAAATACTGCAAGTTGAAAATGCCTTTAACACACCTCACCAACCTGACATCCTAGCTTAGCCCAACCTACCTTAACTGTGCTCAAACCTGTACATTAGCCTACACGTGGGCAAACTCATCTACCACAAATCCTGTTTTATAAGAGAGCACGGACGATCTCATGTGATTTACTGAATACAATACCCCCAAATCACAGGCAGCACAGCACACTGCAGAGGAGAGGCGGTTCCCCCTTGGGATTGCGGGTGACTGGGAGCTGTGGAGCAGTGTCCCTGCCCAGCATCACAAAAGAACATAGTACCAAATGCTGCTAGTCCGGATATGATCACAATTCGGAATGTGAAGTGCGTTTTCTATTGAGTGCATCTTGATTTTGCACCATCAAAAAGCTGAAAAGCCTAAGCTGAACAATTGCAATTGGGGACCGTCTGTACTTAGTAGATTGGACAGGATGCGAGTGGAGGAGGAAAAACAAGGATGACTTCAAACTTTTGGTTCTGAGCAAAGTGAAGGATGGAGCTGCCATTCGCTGAGGCTGGGAAGCCTAAGTGAGGACTAGGTCTGGAGGCAGAGTGATCGCACTGCTCATGTCCAGGCCTGTGAAATTGGGGATGCTCATGAGACATCCAAGCAGAAATGTCAAGTCGGCCATTTGGAGTCCTGATTCTGACATTCATCACTGATGTGTGTGCTGCAGGGAAAGACTCGGGAGTCATTCAAAGCCAAGTAGCTGGACTGGATCAGCTAGGGGTGAGGATACACAGAAACGAGGGGACTGCAAGTGATAAGAAGGGATGGGCAGGTCAGAATTATAGAGAATAACTGGGCGTGCGTTTAGGAAAGGGGTTGAGGAGTGGGCCGCGTTAGATGAGCATTCAGAGACAGTCTCCCTGTGGACAGGTGAGAGGTGTGAACTGGCCCGTGGCGGGCAAGGAACCGAGACAGGAGAAAAACACAAGAGCCAAGATCCACGCAGAGAACATCAGATGCAAAGGTCTGCAGATGGAAGGAGCTTAGCCAAGGAGTCTGTCCAACCTGCGTCTACTGAGCCCTGTATCTCAGCCCAGTTCTTCCATCTGCATTTTGTAACTCAGTACTGCCATTGCTCATCCTTTCACTATTCCCAGTTTCTCTTCTGACCTTTCCTTCTCTCCCTCAGAAACTCCCACCTTGTCCCAACAATATCCTTCGGCTAAGTGGCAGTTCACCCTACAGGCCAGATCTTTTCATTGGGCTTGTTCCCTGCCTTTGGAACTCTGAGCCATCTTTGGTTGATCATAGAAGGTCCTGCATTTAGAATGAACACACACACACACACACCCCTTAGATTCTGAGATGCACACATACAGAGCATACAAGCACTCCACAGCAAAGCTTCACTCCAGTCACTTGTTTTAGATATGACCCCAATCCAGTATCAGAAAGCATTTTTAAAATTGTATGTCATTTTGCAAAACTCTGAATTTTGACTAATTTGTCAGAGACACTCAGGCTTATATTGATATTTATTACTTCATTTTAAACCTACTACAATCACACAAAACTATAATACTATCAGGAAGTAAATATGTCACAGAATGTTCCCACAGAGGAGTTGAACTTGGATAATTATATTACACCATGAAAAACTTACAATAAAACTCAAAACCTCAGGATCAAATCACAAAAAAAATGAAGACAATCTGTAGGTTGGTACGTCTAACACGATGGGTTATGCTGATTAAAATTTCCTATTCACTGTGTTTCCTCTTCCTCTTAGTGAAGTACTATTAAAAGTAATTCGCAATCATCATAGCAGCCTAGAGAGTTGAATATAAAACAAGTTTGCTTCTTTTTGTGTATGTTTGTGTAATACATGTAAGTTTTCTTGCATATATTACATACCCATATCTGCAGTCTCAATTTTGTATTCTAGGCAACTCTATAACCACCAAAAGAATAAAATGAGAGCATATGTTTTCACTACTTAGAAACAGGAAGAAAGACATACGTAGCAAAAAAATTCTCTCCCGATTTCCACTGGAACCATGGATGATAAACTCCTGTGGGTAGAGATGTAACCACCTGTGATCTTTTCACTGAGCTCAGTTTCTATGACCGTATGGACCAGTGTACTTTTATTTAAGGTTGAGAAACAAAAAGCTTCTCAACCTTAAATTCAAGTAGCAGTTTTCTAACATAAAACAGTAAGGCTCACTGGCCTGCGCTTACCAGCCATAAGGACACCGATCTCTCCTCTGTGGCTCCCTCGCTAACTTCAATAGTTCTTTTTTTTTTTTTAGCTGAGCCATCCTGCTACCTATTGGCAGCTCAGCGGCTGCTCAGCTCGGGCTGGACTCGAACCGCTGTTGCTCGGAGCTCAAACTCTTGAGCGAGCTCTTAACCAACTGAGCCACTCGGCCAGCCCAACAGTTCTTTATATTATACTCTGACCACATCTAGAAGCAACGCTCTTTACTTAACAAATTTTCCCAGGAAGATCTGATCTCTGGAAGGAAATACACCCTGACAGAAACAGTATTTATACTTTGCACCCTTACATGAGGCTCCAGAAATGCTCAGAAGGGAATCTGCAGTGAGGACTCTTCTTGGAAATGATTACTTGCAGGTTTGAGCAGCACCTATCCTTCCCTAGGCAGTCTCCTCCTCCAGAGATGGACAGTGAGAAGTCCACTTCTACTTCCAAACAAAACACAGGTCTAGATCAGAAAGGCATTGAAAATAGTTGTCCATAAAGCCCCAAAGCTAGCTTTTCTATGTTCAATCACACAACATAAAAAAAAAATATATATATATATATATATGCTTCACTTGCCCCAAAACACTTCAAAAAACTTTTAAGAGAATTTACAATTTACTTCCTTATTCCAACAGACATCTGATCCATAATATCAGTATGTCTACCATTAAACCCGTGAGTTTTCCCTGGCATTTGAAAGAACAAGCCTGGAATTGCTCTCCATATTCTAACAAATACTCCTTGCAGTTGTGTATTGAAACATACACACAAGAATGTGATTACAGGTGTGCAAAGCTTTTATTTTTTCCCCCCAATAAGCAATGCGTTTTCTTAATGAAGAATTGCCTTTACAAAGCTAGCCAGTTTAAAAGTCTATAGACAGCTATCCTCTCTTTTATTCAAACCATATCCATCCCAGGGCGGACCATCAGCTCTGTAGCAAACACTCTGCACCATTTCCTCTGTAATGTAACAGACGTGGGCTCACAGTCACTTCACTTTGCCAGCCTTGTCAAACAAAAAGGTGGTTTGAGGTTAGAGTCTGTCCCCACCTCACGGGCTTTGGGGATGCCTCTGTCCCCAAGAAAAGACGACCCTGAAGGCAACACTGAGAGCAGATGGCCTTAGGCAAACATTGGGCCTTCCTGGCAATTCCAAAGATAGATGTTTGCCGAATGATTAGACGTTAAGCTCAGACTTGCGTGTGTCGCCGGCCCTTCGTCCCCTCTGATCACGATGGTGACGGCGGGCATCTCTCACCACTGGAGAATCAGCCCGTGAGGTTGGCGGGAGGCCCGCAGCGAGAAGGGGAGGGTTTTGCTCGTACACCCCATTACAGAACCTGTGGTCATTTATTTGGTCTGCAGTAAATTCTTCCTATATCCCTAGTGAGTGTCTTCTAGTTGTATGGTTTGCTTCTCTTAATTGCTTTTCTAAACATCTTAAGGAGTCACAAGAAAATTGGCAGTTGATCACTATCCAGAAACCCCTACATCTGGCATTAGATATTATTATTATTAACCTTACCAAAAAACTAGCATAATTTGGGGATTTGAGGAAAATAATGCTATCATTTTATAATTCTTGAAAAAGAAAGAAAGCTCGAATGTGTCTGGGGTTTGAGGATTTTCCAATCTCCTTTATTCTCAGGGACAATGTCCAAACATGGAATTAAATGGATCAGCTGAGACAGAAAATAAGATGCTATGGAGACCGGTTATGAAACGCATGTGGAGGCTGATCATTCTCTCTAACGCTCCTTTTCCCACCCACTGAATCGTTACCTTCATTAGCAGTGATTAAAACTAAGCCTCAAAGCTGGCAGAGTTGGCCGGAGTCTCACATCTTCCTAATGACTGCAGTCTAAAGCGCCCTTCTGGGGAAACGGACTCCTCTTAGAGCCTGTGGACACCGTGGGAGACCACTCGAGAGGACTCAGTGTCGGTGGACGTGGAACAGAGGAAAGGCTCAATTCCAGCGGGGGGCGTTTCCAAATCCCATCTCTCAGTATGCAGGGCCTAACACACATTTACTTCTAGAGACCAATTTTACATCTGGAAATCACTGATACATTCAGGATTATTAGAAAACATGACGGAACAGATGAAAATGGCCATAATCACTAATTTCTTTGGAGTGCAGTAAAATCCCATACGTAGCTCAGAAATCAATCCCCACTTTCTTCAAGAGACTGCTGACACAGTATAGTAACAAAAGTGACTTCTACATTTTCAGACAAATTGTGGGCAAATACCCACTTGTCCTGTAAATTTATTAAAACTTTTCAAATAAATTATGGGGAACTATCCACTTGTCTTAAAATATAGTATTCTATGTGACTTTTTTTTTTGTTATAAAACATGGGAGCTAATACATCTTTGCCACAAGAAAGGTGGGTGAGGGTGACATTCTCTTCAGAAAACACATTAGTAATGACAGAAAGTCTCAGGGAACTTGTCAACTGCTTGCTTGAAGGGATTATTTTGGAGTGAGAAGAATCATCATAAATTGACTTTTCAGCCTTTAAATTTTTACAAACACCTTAAAAGACATGAAGAAGAATTTGCTACTTCATACATATTTTTTTTAATAGCTGAGCTATCCTAAGTTACCTCTTTACTTGAGACAGCTGACTTAATGTAGCAGTCATCCAATTGTGACAAGTGAACTTAGAAATGATAATTATAACTGGAAGAAAGAGGAGTCTTAAAAATAAACACATCAAAGGGGCAGAAGAAACAATAAAAAAGACATGAGATTAAAGTAACTGTAAGGAGTTTTTAGAAAATTTTTCTAATTGAATATGTGCCTATTTTATCTTCAAATGTCTGTTGAGTACCTATTAAGGATTGAAAATAACATGGCTATTAGAAGAAAAAAGTGGCATGATATTTGAAATGGAATTCTTTTCTTTTCCTTGTCTTTTATCTCTTGCACCTAATAATAAATTTCGAGAAGTTACAGCTCAGTAAGAATGAAAAGCTTCCCTACATTGTTCTCAGGTGACTGGCCCTGAGATGATCAACATAACAACAGTGTGCTGAATTGATTGGGCTGATAAGCAGATGTGAGAGAAAATTTTAGCAAGTTTGTTCTGTTCTAAATGAAATACTAACATGTAAATATTACTGCTCGACCCGACTGATGCCATACCTGTAGAGATTAAAGATTTGTATTCAAAGAAATTGCGAATGAAATAGATTCTAATGTTCACCATAGCTGGACAGTTTAATTTTTAAATTGTAACCCTGCAAACCAAATAACAAAATATAAAGCAGAGCTACTTAGGTTCTGCTTCTTGAAAATTGCATAATACTCCCAGCCCCTCTAGCTCAAACGATGGGTGTGAAGACCTGCAAAACCGAGCATTTCACCCTAAGAAGGGGTCATGGGGGTGACGGTCAGAAGAGCAGGGAGGTTGGGAGCCAAGTGCTGAGAGCAAACTGGAAAGAGAAAGTTGCAATGTGACCAGGACAGAACAGCAGCCTGCATGAGCGATGACGGCAGAGAGAATCTGGAGCGGTTGGATTGTATAAAGTCAAGGGTTTTTGTCTCCCTAGCTTTCGTTTTTGCCAGAAAATGGGGGCCCTGAAGAACAGGAAGAAATAAGACCCACTGTAAAGAGATAAAGAAAGAGAGAAAAGAGGAGTGGATAGAAGAGAGAGAAATAAGAGGAGACACTGATGACTCAGCTTGCTCTCCCATTAGGCTAGAAGGAGAGAGCGGCTTCTCGGAGAAAGGGAGTGTGCACCTCTGACGGGGCGGAGAGCTGGGGGACCCGCCTACGCAGTGGGTTCCATAAGCGCCTGGTCAAGAGGGGAGCAGGCGCACAGCAGGACATTGCCGGGGGAACTGGACGGTGTGTGTGCAAGGGAGGGAAGGGGTGGGTTTCCCGTGCCGGGAGCCATAGGAGAGTTGGAAGGAGGCATAACGGAGGGAAGAGAGCCACTGGTGAAGAGAGCGGGGGAGGAGGCGGCTGTGAGGTCCAGCCTGAAAACACACAGCTGCGGACACAGAGACGTTAAGGACGTCAGGCAGGACTTGGGACTGTTACCCCAGATGGTGGGGCTTTTATGTTAGGTATAAGCACATGTTGCGGAGTCGTATTCTTTGTAGAGAAAATAGATGCACGCTGATGGAACAAATGTAGGTCCAGCGTTCGACTTAGGTGCTATATATTTATCCCCTGAGAAACAAAACCCCTAAATCCACATCAGCAATGACTTTCTGACAGAATAGGTGTTGCTGAGAGCACATGTCTCAATCCCTCAGGAGGAAAAACAAATAATTGAAGTTAGTGAAACGATGATTATAAAGCCTACCCTTGGTATTATTCACTAAAAAGTCATAGTTTTACGGGATGTTACTTACTTTCAAACCATATGGACCGAGACAGACATACAAACATGGAGGAAGGGTAGCTGCACCACCGTGAGGCCAGAAGGCTACTTTCAAGGTGGGAAACTTCACTTGAAAACATCGAGGGGACCAACCACAGTTTAAGGAGAAAACCTGAAATATGTGAGGTGACTGAGGGACAGGCAGCCCTGTCTGCAGATGCCAAAGGAAACACGTGCATTAAACATTTTAAAGTAACTGCCAAAAAGTTGACAGCTAATGGTGGTGATCTCCAGGTCACAGAATGGGTATTGAAGACTCTCTTTTTGTTAGAAATGCTCTGCTTGTGTGAAGTACTTTGATTTAATAAAATGACCATGGGAAGAACTCTGAGGGTATGAAGGAAATCCACCAGTTTTAAAGAGCAAACTGTCTATTACCACCTACAGAATCAAATAATGAGGCCGTAGGACAGATGAATGTAAGATGTGAAAAAATAAAAAACTTGGGAAGACGCCCACCGATCATCTAAGGAAGGCGCGAATGCCAAGTACCAGTAAGGTTTAAGCCTAAACACCAAGAATTCAGTTCATTAGACGGAGGAAAGGTGCTGCAGACAGCAGTGCACCCGGGGCAGGAGGGGCCGCAGCGATGATGACCCTTTCAGGATGAAGAGGAAAGGAGGGTGGAAATAGGTACTAATGATGAGAGCCAACCTAAAGAAACAGGGAACAAGTTTCATGCCAGGTGCCACCACCAGAGTGTGCGTAGCATGACAAGCAGAGCAAAAGCGCCCTTTGAATGTTAACAGGGAGGCTGGGGACAGCTCTGCCACCAGCATGATTCAACGAGCAAGGCTGTTTCAGTTAGGCTCCGTTCGGAACGTCTCCTCTCTGTTGCCTGAAACTGTGCAAAGGCCTTCTCTGCCTTAGCTCCGTTGCTGGTAACATGGAGATGGCTGTGCCCAACTGAAAGATTCTGGCTAAATATAGACTTCCAGCTGTTCGCAGTGATTCACTTCATGGGCATATCTGTAATAAGCACTCGCGGTCCCACATGCTGAACATATAGAAATAGATGGGACGGAATCAGTGCTTTTCTAGAATTTAAAATCTGGTAGGGGAGCCGAGTGACAAACGTTTCCTATGGAAGTTTCAGCAAGTGCTGCTAAGAGTAAACAATGGGATAAGCGGTGAAGGCTGCTGCTTCAGCTAATGCTGTTAGGAATTTGCTAGAAGTGAAGTCTGAGATCATATGTGTGTTTGTATGTGTGTGTTACTAGATGTCAGGTAGATGAGGGACAGTCAGTTGTATAACATTATAGCTGATGGTGCTAGAGAATCATAGCCTGGGCTGAAGAGAAGTTTCAGAACAAACTAAAGGGACTAGGAATGATACATTTTTAGAATAAGAAAAAATAACTTCATCAGACAAATCATAGTTCTTATTTTAAAAGCCATTCCAGATGAAATACAGTGATGCGCTCACAAGACCATGACATAATATTGTGACCCAGTGAGAGAAGACAAATGAGCTACCAGAGCTGCACAAGGTGGGGAGGGAAGGTGGGAAGACCAACCTTCTAGAGAGAGCTTCCTGGGTACCGGAGCATCTCTGGACCCATACAGATAAGCACATCAAATAGAAGGAAGGCGAGGGTACAGACGAAGTAAGGTGTCGGTATTCCAAGCCACGTGGGTAAACCACATAAAATGGATTATAATAAAATAGGCTAAAATGGAGTGCATACGAGCAATATTTGAGTACAACTTGAACTTTGAACTTCTGAGTCAGACCTACATTTAAATTATGAGTCAACCATCTCAGAGACCTTAGGAGATTCAATTAACCACCCTATTTAGTACACTTGTTTGGCAGGTCTACGCAAAGGAGTTTGAACAAAAGTATGGACTACACAAAGTAAAGTTTCACATGAGGCATAGACACATCAGTGAGCACAGTAGAAGACACACCCATGGGGTCATTTTGGGTTAGGGTCTTTGACCATTATTATCAAATAACCAGCCACAGTGGCCTAAACACATTATTCATTTACTTTTCTACTGGTACAATATGGACAATCTGGGATTGATATGATGTTCTTTTAAGTTCTCGCAGACACAGACCGCCAACCTCATTCTGACATGTGTATTGTCTAATTTCTATCCTTAAGCAGCCATCCGATTTACTTTCTAGAGAGGAAGCCAGTAGAAGGATGGAAACAAAATGGATGTATGTCAGTTAGTTTGTTGTCTCAAAGAAACTTCCAAGACACTCCATTCATGTACTTGAATTACACCTCTTTAGCCATCCCTAGTAGCAAGGGAGGTAGGGATGTGGTCTGTAACGGGACACGGGACACGGGACCCATGACCACCAGGAGGAAGAATGGATGAATGGCTGGTGTGCCCCCAGAGGGCTCTGCCACAGTGTGATTAGGCTGGACTGAGGGGGTGCAATAGAGGGACAGGATAGCAAAAGGGGTCAGCATCCTCTCATAAAGGATGACATACCAACATTTGGGAAACCAACAGAAAAATTAAATTCTTTTGGGGGGTAAGAGGGCAATGGCTGGGCTAGTCATGTATGTTCTGTTGACAGTTCCTGGGAACCCTCCCAAGAGAATTCTGACTCTCTGAGATGGGCCAGTCTGTCCCCATTCAGTGAGAAGTAAGGCCATTCAGTGGTAACGGGCAGATAGGGTTAATGCAGCCATTTCAGTGTGCTATTGTGTTTTCTATTAGAAAGTGCAATAAAGGCAATGGATCATGAAGCTTTACATCTTCCTGAGTGTGGTTAAAAAAAAAAAAAAGAAAGTAAACTTCTGAAGAGATAATACATTCAAAACAGACAGACGGCAGCACACAAACAACAAAATCCTAAATAAAGAAACCAAATCACACATTATTCAAAGAAGGCTTATAAACACACAATGAAATTGCATTGATAAGAAGCTTTAAATTATTTTTAGAGGCAGCAGGAAATACTCGGATCAAGTAAATGTCACAGAGGATGTTTACGTGAAGTACCAGTTAAAGGCTTTTTAGATTTTCAGGGAAAGAAAGCATTTCTCCACTTGTGTGAAAAGACACAATGCAGTACACAGATCACGTGCTCCCACGCTGTTCATGTGAAGTTCCCCATGGCAATTCGGAAGGATTCTGAGGGGAAATGGCCACCCTACAATCACAGAGGATGTTGTCAACTGAAAAGAACGCAGAATCATGGTTTTGGAGATCAGTAAGATTCTGCAATGATTATCTTCAGATTAGCATGTGAAACACTAAGGTGTTTCTGGTTTATTGTACAGTGTCTAAGCACTAGCTCGGTGCTCTGCGTACATGGTGGACAGGTGCCTGTGGAAATCAGGAGGGAGAGATAGACGATCGGTGCTTAAAGCGGTCATTTTGGAGGGAAATTGCAGCTATGTGAGCAAGTTTAAGACCTGTGGCCAGCACGCGGGGCCTCCCTGAGAGGCCTAACAAGACTTTGAAATAATAAAATTGTTTCTAAATGTTAAAAGAACATTAGTATAGACTAGGGGTCATCAAACTTTTGAGATGGAAGAGCTGCCAGGGGTGGTCGGCAAACTGCGGCTCGCGAGCCACATGCGGCTCTTTGGTACGTACATGTGGCTCTGAAGTAAAATTGAAAATGAAAATAAAACTATCATAGTTTCATTTATAAAATTTTTAAAGGATATTATTCACATATGGTGATTATGTAAAAATATATTTATGGCTCTCGAATAATTTTTACATTGTTGTGAGGGACAGGATTGGCTCTTCCAGGGGTCAGCCAACTTTTGAGACGGAACGTACCCAAAGAGCTGCCTGTGGCTTGTAAGCTGCAGTTTACTGACCCCTGGACTAGGTGATTAAAGATTATGCAGATTATTTAAGGAGACCAAAGACAATAGGACCTGAAGTCAACTTAAAAAAAGAAATGCAAACATCTAAATATAAAAAGAACTTGATAACAAGTGTTTATCTGGGTCTTTCTTAGCCACAGAGGCATAGATAAAGGAGAGTTTCAGAAGGAAAGGTTCTGTGTCTACCCAAACACAGCCCAGGACAAGTGTGGGTGTCTGCCCTTGAACTCCAGCCTCTTTATGGTGATAGAGACCTGTCATGGGAGACGGCTCATCGGGCTGTCTTGGAATGATGCCACTCACTTGTATTTTTCAAATCCGGCTTGATTTTTTGGAATCTGTGATCAATGACTGAACTTCTGATGTTGCCTCACAATATTGTTTGAATACAGGGAGAGATCTGAATGTATTGGCTCATTGCTAATAGAAGCTCTCCTCAGGAATTAGCATTGTCTTGCTATTAATAATAAGAGTTTGGTTAATTTAAATCTGAGACAAAGTTTTACAGCCTCCCACCTGAAATAACCAAAAACAAAGACAAAGTAAATGGAATGACAATTTTCACAGCTGTAACTCAGGAAACAAAGGACCAGAGTTCCTGAGAGCACAGGAAATGAGCAGGGGCCCTTGGCTTGGTCCAGCATACAGCCCACAGCACAGGGAAGGCGTGCCCACGTGGTGCCACGCTGACTCCCTGAGCTGGGGTCACACAAGGCAGCCTGAGGACCTGGGACAGAGCGCCAGTGAGGAGGGTGCTGCTCAGAGGGCCTCAGCCATCTGCAGAGGGGTCCTCTTGCGTATTCAGCTGAGTGTGTGAGGGACCTCCTGGAGGCTGGGGAAGAACCACACGAAAGGTTTACAGGTAACTCTGCCGGCTACTCAGGCCCTGGAACAGTGACTGCCCCCACCTGCCAAACTGGAATGCCTCAATGTTCTACAGTGAGAAGAGGCCTCAAAGGTTTTGTCACAGAGATAGGACATACAGTTGTGTGCCACAAAACGTTTTAGTCAACCGTGGGTTGCGTATAGGATGGTGTTCTCATAAAATTGTAACAGAACTAAAAACTTCCTGGCACCTAGTCATGTAGCAGTGATTGTAACATCTTAGGGCAATGCATTCCCCACATGTCTGTGGTGATGCTGGCATGAACAAACCTGCTGGGCTGCCCGTTGTCTAACAGGAGCACGTACTGTTATGTACAGGACACAATGCCTGATGATGATCATGAATGACTCTATGTACTATACTGTACTTTTTATCATTATTATTATTATTATTATTATTATTTTTAAAGGTTTTTATTGGGGAATTGGGGGGATGGGAACAGTGCTGGGGAATTGGGGGAAGAGGAACAGACAAGTTGCTGTCCTTTTGTTCTTCAGTCTAGTTGTGGAGGACGTTGCTTCACTGGCCCAAGTTGGCACC
>NW_017731535.1:1776540-1800426 GCF_001890085.2 Hipposideros armiger
CCTCTGGCGTCCCAAGCCAGCTCTTAACCAATGCGCCACTCAGCCGGCCCTTTTTATTATTATTTTAGAGTGCACTCTTTCTACCCATAGAAAGAAGAAGAAGCTTTCTGTGAAACAGCATGCCATGTTAGCTGGCAGCTGCCTCATGCATCTCAAGTCTCCCACCTCTGTTGTTGCATCATTCCCTCATGTTGCTTTGTACAGGAACATGCTGTACAGGCCTGTAGCCCAGGAGCACTAGGCTGTGCCATGTGGCCCGGGTGTGTACCAGGTGACACCATCCAGGTTTGTGGAAGGGCCCTTTGTGATGTCCACACAACTCGGAAATCACCTAAGGACACATTTTATGGAATGTATCCCCATCGTTAAGCAGTGCATGGCTGTCATTAGTCCCAGGCTAATCACTGCCCAACAAATCATCACAGCAAGCTATAAAAGGATTAAACTGCTTCCAGTGACGTGACATCATTCCAAAATAAATCTCAGGAATAGTTACAGGAATACAAAGCAGTCGATGGCACACAGGTCAAATTCACATTCCTGCTGATCTGGAATTCTATTCCAACAAAAACAACTTTCCAATAAGGGCAAACAAAGACTTTTTAGACGTACGGAAGCTGGAAGAATTCACCAGGAGTAAATCTCCACTAAGAGACATGTTAAAGACAAGCAGAAAAAAGCGATACCAAATGGAAACATGGGTCTACACAAAGAAGCAGGCAGTCCTGAAAGGAAGATTTTCTCATTAAATATATGAGCTGTTTTGGTGTTATTTAAATCTCTTTAAAAGAGGATTAACTTTTTAAACTAAAAGAATGACAATAACATGTCGGGTTTATAACAAATGTAAACATAAATTGTATGACAACGGAAGTGCAAACATTGAGGACAGAAGGGGATTAAAGTTCTTACTCTATAACTGATGCAGCGTCATAGAGCTTGAAAGCAGCCTATGATATTTTAAAGATGTGCAGGCACACCTCATTTGATTGTGGTTCATGTTATTGCGCTTCACAGATATTGCGTTTTCGCCAATATCCAGGCAGACCCTCCACAAACACAAAGATTACATGCCCTGAAGGCTCAGATGATGGTTAGCATTTATTAGCAATACAGTATTTTAATTAAGGCATGTGCATTTTCTGACATAATACTATTGCACACTTAATAAAGTACAATATATTACACACATAACATTTATGTGTGTGGGAAAATAAAAAATTTGTGTGAATGCTTTATTGCGATATTTGCTATATTTCAGTGGTCTGGGACTGAACCCAAAATATCTGAGATATGCCTGTATTCTATAAACCCAGAAACACCCACTAAAATATAAAACAGGAGCTTATACCTAACAAGGCAACAAAGGAGACAAAATATGAATTTTTTAAAAATGTGAATGATCTCGAAGAAGGCAGGAAAGAAGGAAAAGGGAAACAAAGAGGGACAAAGACAAAACAAACAGCGTGACGACAGATTTAAACTGCGGCATGTCAATAATCACATTGAGTGTATGTGGTCTAAATACTAAAACTAATAAAATAATTAAAATAATTAAAAGGCAGAAATTGCTATATTGGATTAAAAATGAAAAGCAAAACTCAGCTGTATGCTGCCTAAAATAAACTTTGGTTATAAAGAAACAAATAGGTTAAAAGTAAAAGGATGTAAAAAATATGAATTTAATAAGTGTTGGAGTAACTGTACTAATAAGACAAAATAGTTTTCAGAAGAAACAAAATTATAGGCATAAATGTAATTTCATAATGATAAAGAGATTTAGTCATCAAGAAGAAAACGCATCCCTAAACAATAGAGTACTGAATGTTTGTGTCCCCCCAAATTCATATTCAATATTGCTGAGAGAAACTCATAAAGACCTAAATAAATTGAGAAATGTCCCATTCCATGGTTTTGAAACTCAATATTGTTAATATGCCAAGTTACCCCAAGTTAATCAACACATTCAATTTAATCCTAATCAAAATTTTTGTGAAACTGGAAAAATTAATAATTTTTTAAAACTTGGCAAAATTATTCCAAAATTCTTATAGAAATTCAAAGAACCAAAAATACCCAAAATATCTTTGAAAAATAACAAGCTTGGAGTAATAACTCTGATTTCAAGATATTTTTTATTTTACTTTTCTGGTGATTTGTAATTTTAAAAATAATCTTAAAATAAAAAGCAAAATTTTCATACATCTTCCAAAATAGTTTGTACTTTATTTTATTAACAAATTGAAAGTCAGCTACTTATTATACATATGAGAAATCCCATGGCAAGCTTTATTTTTTTATTTCTTCCCATTTTGAGCACTTTCTCTTTTATCTTTTTTATAGTTGAGGTATGATTAACATATAACAGTATGTTACTTTCAGGTATACAACATAAAGAATCAATATTTGTATATATTGTAAAATAATCACAATAATTCTAATTTACTTCCATCACCACACAGTTATGAATACTGTGATGAGAACGTTTAAGATCTATTCTCTTAGCAGCATTCAAATATGCAATAGAGTATTATTACCATAGTCGCCATGCTGTGCATTCTAGCCTCATGACATTGGTTTTATAAGTGGAAGTGTATCGTTGTCATGACAGAGGATGATTTACGGCACATTTTAAAACACACCTTCTGTCAACCGTAGCTCACACCTGACTGACTGCACTGAACAAGTTGAAGCTTGTCACACACTGTTACTAAGGTTTGATGCGCCGCTTCCTGTATTGAAGGTCCCTGCCTTTCCATTGGATGGCACTCGGCAGCAGCATTCTCCGTATTTTGTGAACACAACGGAAAGGCTCCGTGTCACACATCGCTTCTGGTATATGGCAATTTCTGCACAATAAAAATATTACGGTGTGTCCTCATCCACCTTATTCACCGCATCTGGCACCGTGCGACTTCTGGCTCTTCCCCCAAGTCAAAATGACCATGAAAAGTAAATGTTTTTAATCAATTTAGGACATGAAGGCAGTCAAGACAATGCAACTAACAACACTCATGAAAGAGGACTTTCAGAACTGCTCAGAAAGCGGCAGGAAAGATGTAATTGATGAGCGTGTTCAAAGCAAGGGGGGGTATTTTGAGGGGTATTAATGGCAATGTGTCTTTTACTGTAATTTTTTTTTATTTAAACATTAACCGCATTGATCACACCTCATATATTATAGTAACAAAATCCCTTGTTGCTGGATATTTGAGCGCTTTCTAATTTTCTATTATCATAACTGATGCAACAATGGGTGTTTCTTTATTCACATATTCACACATAAAAAGTGATCAATTATGTGGTTAAATGGATTACGAAGCTGCTCCAGTGATGTGTTGGGCAGCTCCTCCTATCCAGCTGCTGCACACCATGGCCTGTTCAGGGGGCCTGATCCCGT
Source organism: Hipposideros armiger (assembly GCF_001890085.2). Classification (NCBI taxonomy): domain Eukaryota; kingdom Metazoa; phylum Chordata; class Mammalia; order Chiroptera; family Hipposideridae; genus Hipposideros; species Hipposideros armiger. The sequence continues at coordinate 1,779,941 of NW_017731535.1, forward strand.
GGAACTTTCTCGTTTGTCCCACCTTTTGAACTAATTTCCCCCCGTTATTTAGGAGGATTCCTGTTCGATCTAACCAACTGGTAGACACTTTGAGTTGTTGACTTCCTGAATTATCTTTACACCTTGTGCCTAGAGAGATAGACCAAACACATTTACACTGAGTGTTCATACTGGGGAGAAAACATCCCCAAATTCTGAAATAGCCTGTCTTAATATAAGACATTTATTGTGTGAATAAACAGTGAAGTCCTCTACAAATATAACTTATTAGATATTGGGGATGGGGGGCACAGGGAATGGAACACCTGACGTAAAGAGTGGATGCAGAGTAATAACGAGAGTTTACAATGGCCCCTCACACACACCTCCGCTCAGAGGAAGACTCTCCTTCAGGGGAGTGATTCAACTAACAGAGCCCACTGAGCCCTGCCGTTCAGGCCATGTTGCTTCTGTGGCTACAGCCATTTGCCTGTGGATGGGTATGTAATTAAATTCGGTTTCCTCAGCTTTTTTCCCTGGAACTGGGGATCTCAGTCAGACTGAAGCTTATAACCCTGGGCCTTCCAGACAGCAAGCTCCTGCTGGACTGCCTGCAGTTGAAAGAATGAAGCAGAGACTCACAGGAGGAGGAGGAGGAATGGCCCCAGGCCCGTTCTCCAAAGACCTGCAGATGCTCCGTCCATGCCTTTCTAAAGACGGCTTTTATGGATCTTTATATCTGAGTTTCCTTGCTGTGTTTTTGATAACTTTCTCTGACGGCTTTTATCTTTCTATCATTTCTTATTTTGAATTGGTTTCTGGCCTTTAAAATCAGATTTCTGAATTCTGCGGCCCATCATCAACAATATTTAAGAATGCAACAAAGACAACCTAAAGTCAGATTTCTGGTGATCAGAGACATTTCATTTTAAGTGTTTTTTAAAAGAGTAATTTGAACTGAAGTTGCACATGATGTAAGACTGGGAGAGCTATCCGAGCTGGGTTCTGTGCCCCGAACGGCAGATCCGCTCAGGAAGCAGCCCAGCCGTCTGAGGTAAGGAGCCTCCGGGGTGCTCCCCTCCGTCTCCCTCTGCCTGTTTGAAGTGCACTTCAGACCCGGCGGCCATGTTGCTGGGAAACTTGGCCTCCAATTGGCACCCTTCACTCTCAGGTGCAGGTAGTAGGGGGGTACGGATTCTCTGTTTGCATTCTTCACACACACTGCTTTCCCTATTTTGAAGTCTACCACTGTCCTTGGACATCAGCCTCCATTGGCCTCCACATCAGAAGGACAGCCTCTCCTGCTGAGTTCAGGCTGCAGCAGAGTCTGGGATGCCCTGTTGTCTTGAAAGGGCTTTGACCACAAACAAAAATGGAGTGATGGCACCAAGTGTGCTCACCAGGCTCAGCAGTGAGAAGGGGCACATGCAAGGTGTTCCCGTTGGCTATAAATAAACAGGACTGGGAAACTGGAAGGTGACTGTGTAGGTGCTGCCTGGGTCAGAAATATCTCTGAATCTGAGCAGAGATTTCTAAAAGGTAACAGAATAATCTGCTGGATGCCAAAATACCAGATTTATGAATTATATATTATATGGCAAATATTCATGACTCATAATATATAAATACATATATGTTTTAAAGTTTAGATACATGTATTTATGTATATATAAATACAGAGAAAGAGAGATGTAAAAATGAAAGCTATAGATAATATATCCAAATTTGACTTTGTTTCTTTTTCCTTCTCTGAGATTTTAACAGATTTATTTTCATATTTTCACATGATAAAGTAGTTTTTAAATATAGTTAGCATAACTGACTTATTTGATACTAACACCATATTTTTTCAATGCTGGATTCAACATTAAACACACAAAAATAACTGTAAAATACAAATATACAGGGGCTCATCACATGAACAGCGGTTAAGGTGGTTGCCATGCCCTTCTCTCTGTAGTCAGAATATCATAGGAGGAAGATTGTGTCATATTCTAGCAACTTCATGGGAAGATAAACAGAGAAACATTAGGTGCTCATTAAGCAGCACATATACTAAAATTGGAGCAAAACATGAGATGAGTGACTAGATGAGGGTGTTGCTGAGTGCCAAACAAGATCGGAAGCATCTCCTCACCTCTTGATTGAATGAAATTGGACTCAGGGCAGGTTACAGAGAGCAAGTCTCGCATGTGCTCCAGACCAGGTCTCCTGGTTTACTCTCTCACAGTTCTCTGTATTCCTTTACAGTGATTTTACAATGATTTTAATTAACTTTCTGTGTAGTTATCTATTGAATATGTGCCCCCTTTCCTGTATTACAAGATTACTGAAGGAACAGAATTCATGTTTTTCCACCATTGTGTTTATTTTACCTGTACATTGAGGGACATGAAGCAGGTGTTCAGTACACATTTGTCTGAGACGTTTATCAGGAATACCGGCAGACCCTACACGCATAAAGAGCAAGCTCAGAGGGGACTGGAGCCCTGCCAGCCAACAGCTGACATTTCCTTACTACAAGTTTAATAGCATAGATAGGCAGAGAACGGGGACCCACACGTGACCATCACAGGAACTGTTTAAATTCTCTATGCAGGAGAACTGTCTCACTCTCTGAGTTCACCTCCAGGTGAGATAAACTAAAACTTCCTGGACCTCATCACAGACTGGTCAAGAAGAAACTGGCTCCTGGAAATTGAGATACTTAGGCTGCACTGAGGCAGTCGCCTAAGTTAATAATACTTAATTATAGCTTAGAAATAACTGCAGACATTGAAGCCTGGGAAAACAAGTGAATAGAAACAGAAACAAAGAACAACAGAGAATTAAAAATGGTGACACTGGAGGCCAGATTTTCATTTACTCATCAGAGATGGGTGTGGGGCAGGGAGGGAACATCTGGGGTCTGATGTCATCATCTACATTTGGGAACATTTGCACCCGTCTGCAGATGGCCATTCCTCGGTTCTACGCTCCACTCTGTCATCTATTCGTTATACGGCTTCAGGCAAATAGCCTTATCCTGCTGGGTCCATATTTCCTTACCATTAAAGTGAAGGAATAAATTGATGAGATCTGTATCTTTGTGATATAAGGTCTTGTGGAAACCCCACAGATAAAATTTCCCCCTATCAGCCAGAGCTGTACTAGTTATAGAGAATTATGGAGGAAGAATTAGTGGGGAGAAAAAAACGCCGGTAAAGACAGATAGACGCTTCCAATAATCCCAGACATTATAGTAATAGCAGGAAAGTGGTTCGCTTTATCAGCTGCTTTGACGACAGAATGAGAACTGTGGTAGCACTTTCTCAAAGTTTATTGAGATTCATTATTTAAATTACTTAAACTAACAAACCAAAGTATGATTATTCAGAGCAGGCCTTTTCTCAGCTCAGAGCCTGCAGCTCAGATGGAGACACTGTTGACCAGAGGCTATAAGGAAGTAGAAATAACCAGAAACTCAGGGAAATACATGCCATGGTGGCTTTCGGAGTTCTTCTGAACATTTCCATATTCCTAAATAATAGCTTCATCTCCATTGGCCAATGCATTTATGTGCTTGTTCGTAGTTGTGCTAAGAACACTTCACAGGGGGTTTGTCCTCTTAAGGTATTTTTAAGCGCACAACCCAGCACTGTGAACTACAGGAATGATGGGATACAGCAGGTCTCTAGAACTGACTTCTCATGCACAACTGAAACCTTATGCCCGCTGCACAGCAACTCGCTCCTTCCCGTAACCCCTGGCCATGACCGTTCTATGCTTTGCTTCTATGAATTTCACTAACGTAGATACTTCTTATAAGTGGAATCATTCAGTATTTGTCCTTATGTGATTGGCTGAGTTTCTCTCAGCGTAACGTCCTCCAGGTTCATCCATGGTGTGGCATGTGTTAGAACTTCCTTCTTTTTTAGACTAAATAATATTCCAGTGTGTGTGTATTATATATGTCACATTTATCTATATATCTATGTCTATGTCTATATCTGTATCTATCTACATCTACATCATATTGTAAATAATATCACAGTGAACATGAGACCACATGTCTCTCTGAGATCCAGATTTCAATGATTTTGGTTAACTGAAATTGGAAAAAAGAATACACAGAAGTGGGATTAGTGGAGAACTGGACATTCCTGTTCAAAATAATAAAAAGTGGAGGCTTACCATACATCATACTCAAAAATCAACTAAAAATGGATTAAAGACCTAAACCTAAGACCTGAAACTTCTAGAAGAAAACATAGGGGGAAAGTTGCATCACAGTGGTCTACACATTTCTTGGTTACGACACCAAGCGACAAAAGCAAAACTAGACACATCAAACTAAAAAGGTTACTCCCAGCCAGGAAAACAACCAACGTGGTGAAAAGACAAGAGAACAGGAGAAAGTATTTGCAAAACATGTATCTGATAAAGAGCTAATTTCCAAAATATAGAGAAACTCCTACATCTATCTCAAGAATAAAATAATAATAATAACCCAATTAAAGCTGGGCAGTTTGAATAGACATTTCTCCAAAGCAGACATACGAGTGGCCAATAGACATATGAAAAGATTCTTAATGTCACTTACCATCAGGTAAAAGAAAAACACAACCACGATATATTACCTCTTACCTTTTAGAGTCTATTATCAAAAAAGCACACAAAAGATAAAAAGTTCTATGAGAATATGGAGAATTTACATTTGTACACCATTGGTGGGAATGTAAGTTGGTGCAGCCATTATGGAAAATAGTATGGAGGTTCCCACAAAAAATTAAATATAGAACTCATTTTGATTATGAAGTTATTTTAGATCATGCATAAAGACTGACTTTCCTTCCCATAGAGAAGGTATAGTCGATGGCGTGTGTGTGTGATTTCATTCACCCATCCAGGACATGTCATTGGTGTGTGAATATTATGTAGAAGTCGATTTCTGTGTCTCTGCCCCATATATTACATATTCTATATTATATATGACACATTATATATTATATATTATATATCACACACATGTCTCATACATATGTAGATACCTATGTATGTCATATATGTCATATATATATGTGCATGCTTATGGCTTCCCATCATATAAGATATAGGAAGAAAAAAAGAGCATTAAACTAAGAATTAGGTGACTGGTTTCTCATAACATCATTATTAGTTATGTCAAGGATGTATTCCTGAACTACACACACTGAACTGCCTTAACTTTCCCTTTGGTATTATGTGATTGGTTTATATTAATAAATTTGATAAATACAACTGCATGAAACTCACTGTTGTGTTTATGACAAAGATTTTCCTGGGGATAATACTCACCATAATACATAAAGCTCATTCTGTGAAGACCCAGGGGACATACTTCTCTCTTATAAAGAACAGTTGTGCTGATTTTCAACATTAAAAAAAAAAATCAGGACAATGCAATTGATTCTATTTCCTCTTTCTCTTTGGCTCCATAACAACTTAGGCTTCACAACGTAAAGGTTGCATACAGCTTTAGTTAATAATGGTTGCCAGACAACCAATCAGATTCTTCAATCCAGCTTAAGAAGACTATATGATAGGGAATCTTGGTACCTTAAGAGAGTTAAAGGCTGAACTGCTAGGTAGAAATTTGTCATTGGAAGCCACCAGAAACCAAGTCAGGGCATTCCTGCCATTTATCCCTTGGACCAGAAGGTTTCTCATTTCTGTGCATATATTTTATTATACTTTCTAGATTTTCTTGCTTGCTCCCATTTTTAAATAGGATGAAACATTTTAAGTCAACTATATGAGGTTATGTCACCTCGTTAACTTCAGTTTCATAATATCCTAAATACCAGTGCTTTGATAAGTAGTGCTCAAAAAAGTTTAACCATGTAGCTCTTTGTAAAAAATACTCTTACTTAAAAGTCAAATATAGAAAATAAAGACATCCAAGAAGTTGCCCCCTCCAGATGATAGCCATAGTAAACACAGTCCTATAAGCCCGCTCCTGAAACCACGTGGGATAAGTGCCTGAGTCCCAGGAAGGGGGATCTGGGCTGTTGCTGCTCTCAGATCCCTGCAGGCTCCTGGTGAGACTGGGAGGGTCCCACACTGGCAAGGGAGGTGGGGAAGGAGACTCTGGGAAGACAGCAGGGAGCCCCAGCCTCTCAGAGAGCTGTTCCATACACTTTGGCATTTCCTACCCTTAGTTTTGTTTTCCTTTTTGAACAGAGACAGAATAAACCAACTGCATGATGTTAATTTAGTTGACTCTTTACATATCACCTCCATGAGACACAAGTGAGGTCGTTTAGATAAAGCACTGAAAAAACATCCATAGAAATTATTATCTAAAGAAAATAAAAGCGTTTCTAAGCAGGTGTGTGGAGGTGAGAGACTGCTCTGGCTCGTCCACGTCTGCCTTGGCAGTCCGTGATTTCCTCCTCGGCCAGGTAATCAGTGACGGTGACTCTAGACATATATCTCTAGCTTCCAGGTTGGAGAGAGAGACTAACAATGATTCAAAAGAAAAAGACAAGAGGCAAGGCACCAGTAGTATGCTTACGTTTGTAGGCATAGATTTGACGATTGCTATTTGTTTATTCTAAAGTATAACCTCTTTCATTTTCAAGAAGCTTATTATCTGATAATTTTCTGCATAATATGGATAAAACTAGAATCTTTCAGGTTACTTTAGGAACTCATCACTTCCCCCAACAACTGCTATTAAGTCTAAGATTTCTCTTTTTAAGGATTTTTTTCTTCAATGCAGACACTGGGGTTTCATGAGGCCACATGATCTAATGATACTGTCACTGATGCGGGAGCCACTCAGGTGAATTCTTGTTCAGCCTCTACCACTGACATTCTTTGGGGCGTTAGGTGGCGCACCGAACTTCCAGGAAAAACCAGAGATCGCTTTTAACTGTGTGTCATGCTGTGCCATCTTTTCCAAAATTCCTGACTGATCACCCTGCTGTGTACATGAATGAATAAAGCCAGAATAAAGCCAGGTTTACGCTCTAAACTCTGTGCCACAGTTTCAAAGCACAGGACGTAGAATTCTCAGGATGGAAATTTAAATATAGAATCTGAAATGTTCTTAGATTGACAGAAAGTTAAAAGAAAAATATGCTAATTTTTATTCATCTCTGATATGTGACGCCTCTTGATATTGGTGCGAAGGTTTGGGGCTAAGAGTTTCCAGAAAAGTAGAGTGTTTTGAATTGCCACTGTAGAGAATAAAGGGAGAGTTGAGTAAGGAAGCATTGGAGGATGACTCCTGACTTTGAGGTGCTCGGTGCAGGTCGATTAAGGTTTTAGTGGCAAAGTCTGTAAGACAAAGTGTCTCTTGAAAAGCTCTAGTGTAATATAAAAAGCTCTAGTGGAAAATAGGGTGGGATGTTGGATTCAACTGACACTGGAATTTCTCTGCATTGTCCCTGGTATGAGAGGACATTGAGTAGGGAAGTTAAGGATGACGGCAAGAGAAGATGTGACAGGGCATGGAACCTGGCAGCTGAGCGCGGAGGAAAGTGAAGGCCGGAGGCTGCTAAGAGATATGAACAAAGGGGTCAAGTCTACTGGTGTCAGGCAGGAGGGGGAAGACTGGGATAGAGTTTGTGTTCCAAAGAAGGGAGAATACGTACGTGGCTTTGTCCACAAAAGCAGGGCTAAACATTTACAAATGGAGTAGTCGAGGTGTGTGGAGGATGAGTCAAGATGAGTCATGAAAGTACATAGCTGAACCCCTGGCTCTTCTGGGTCCCTGGACCCACGTGCGATTTGGGGGAGGAGGTTTCTTCACACCAACAAGTAATTCTCAGACACAAGGGTGACCTCACTGCAGCCAAGAATTCCACTCGATTCAACTCAATTCTGACGTCATCTGCATGGAGATAGCATCAGATTCCACAGGTAAAGGGCTCAGTCCCACAAGACTGCCCTCCACTTCAGATGCCAAGTGCAAGTCTAGGTTGTCACCTGTGCTTCTGACAAACCAGATATAAATCAGAGGTTCTGGGGACCCCCTCCTTGGGTTTGATTAATTTGCTAGAATGGCTCACAGGACTCAGAAAACCTATCTACTCACTGTGTTACTGGTTTATTACAAAGGATATTAAAGGATATGAATCAGCTGCCAGATGAAGACCTACATAAGGTAAGGTCCCAAACAAAGGAGCTTCGGTCCCCGTGGAGTTCGAGGCTGGCATGGTGGCACTTGGAGGAGTTCTGGTTCCCCAACCTAGCAGCTCTCCAAACCCCCCTCCTGCTGGGTCTTGTGGAGGCTTCGTTACACAGGCGTGGTTGATGGGCGATTGATCAGTGACTCAACCTCCAGCACCTGGCGCTTCCCCAGAGTTTAAGGCGGGGGACTGAAAGCTCCACCCCTCCATTCCTGGTTGGTTCTCCTGGCAACCAGCCCCCACCCTTAAGTGCTTTCTAAAAGTCACCTCATTGACATAAACCCAGTTGTGGTGGAAAGGGACTTGTTATGAATAATAAGATACTCATCTCACCTTTAAGGCTCTTAAGTGTTTTCAGGAAATGAGGACAATGGATCACATATGATGACAAAAGATGCCTCCAATGCTCCTGTTACTCTGGGAATTCCAAAGATTTTGGGAAGCTGAGAGTTAAGAAGTGGGGACTAGGAACAAATATTTACGAGAAATATGTTTTGGTCACCTGAATGAACAAATATGTATTATATCTTATAAATCACAATATTGCACTTGGTTTCTGTTAAAATAAGTTGAGGAAAAAAAAGACTCTAAATGATATCTTCAAAACAAGGATGAATAACAGCTGAGACTCAAGTCCAGAAATATCAGCTCAAACTTGCTGTCCTTTTCCTATTACACACAACTGCTGAAGTGAAAACCACAGGCCCAAAATGGTGACAGTCACTTAGATGCTTCTTTACTCTACTGTTAAGTAGTTTCCTAGGAGAGAATATGCAAATCATTGCTCAATGAGAGAGAAATTAAATAGGGGAGCAAACATTTGCTCACAGGAATGCTCCAGGATTTTTTTCTTACTTACTAGGGAAAATGTAAATTATAAATGTTGATTATATTATAATAAATCCTCTTAAGAAATATACTAAAGCTATTATAGAAGAAACTGACATTTTGGTCAAATTATTTATGTAACATAATATCATCAAAATAAATATGTAGCTACATGTTTGAAATTTTCTGGAAATACCGGGGGTACCAAAAAAATGTATACCAGTGGACACTTTGGTCAACGTTGCTCAAGCAGTAGTTTGCTGTAATCAGAAGTGTCTTGATGCTGATGGGAACCACTTTGAGCACCTCTTGTAATTGTGGAAATCAAACGTGACTTGTATTCATCTCTTGTTATTGGTATATATTGAGTATTACAATTTTAATACAGTTTTCCTTTCTAAAATGTGTTTACATTTCTTGGCACCCTCTTTATATGTCAGCCTCTTATGAGTGGCCATATTTGTGCTATGTCTTTCTTCATATCTAGGTTTGTACATTAATATTCATTTTTCTGCAATTATGAATATATATTATGACTACTAAGAACATAAGATATATCCATCTATTGTGTTTATGAAGTTTCTCCCCTTTTCAATACTGAGAGTGAAAAATTTCCATGATAAATTATTTATAAGATTTTTCCCCCTTGCAGTCTCCAGTGACTCTCTATATAAAGTTGTTCATGAAGATATAAACACTAAAGTGTCCTTAACACAATCATCATCGATCACGGAATTTCTCCGGTGTGAGAGAAATTTCTCAAGCTCTTTCACCTTGAGGGTATGAGTGCAAATGGAACCTTTTACTCCATTTACCACGTTTTTAAGTTTTTCCCTCCATAGGACCTCAGGTTGATATCAAACCTGATCTTTACATATGTTTTTCTCCTTATGAAGCATTTACAGGAAGGACATATTCTCAAGGTTGCTTTCATGCTTTCACGAGTGTCAGCCACCCTTTCATCTTTCCATTATGAATTGTATTATAGTTACTAGATTCTCAGGGTTGCTGTTATATTGTGAGTCTTAGCTACTCGTTGTGACTTAACGTGCTTTCTGAGGTGTCATGGAGAAGCTAGCTCTCCAGTGACCAGAAAGGTTGACCTAAGAACGGTTCTGTCATCCCTTCCTTCAAGTATTTTCTGACGAACAAAGTGCATCTGGTTATTAAACATCCCTTGAGAAGTCATTATCCCTGGGGACTTAGAAAATATAAATACTTGATATTTTCAATTCCTGTAGTCTCCTTTTGTGAAGACACCTTCCATTCCTCTAATTTCGGGAAACATGAAGAGATAATAGTCTCCACCTGGAGAGCTAGAAAGTATCATTGGTATTAACTGTTGGAAGATTCTTGCTCAAGTGTGAAAACATGTTTCTGGCTCTCCGAGGCCTCTGGTGCTAAGATGTCTAAATGGTCATTTTTAGGAAATCTGATAATACAGATCAACATGTGCCAAAGCTAAATCTGGGTCTCAGGTGACTTTACGACGACCAAACCTCACTCTGCCCTCCTTTGTCATCTTGCTTTTCCTGCTTTCTGTGAACTATCAATCTTTCCGTTCCTCACCAGCAGAATGGTGGTTTCAGTATAAACTTCATTGACACGTGGGTGAAAGTCACAATCCACAGAAGTAAACTCCTGTGGGGAAATAAACCAATAAAAAATAAAATCCAACAAAATGAATAAAATAAATTCCAATAAACATTACTTTTTAGAAAGGACTCTAATAGATTCCCCAGGAATCGAAAATATTGAGAAGCCAAGACAAAACCAAACAAATAAAAGCTATGTCCCTACCCTGATTTATTCTCAGGTGCATTTACTGTAGACTATCAAATAATTTTCTAATTAGTCTCCATAATGATAAGTTAAGGCAAAATATACTCTATACTATTTGTTGGTATTTTTAGGAAATGTTTCATAATGCACTAAATAGACATAAAAATGTGGGTCATAAATTCCACATAAATTGTACCTAATCTTAATGACGTAAATTATACAAATTTATTCAACTTAGAATGTATACAACTTTAGAATATATATCCAAAACATATTCTGAAGTCATTTAAGTCTTCACTAATGTTACAATGTGTCATTTACAAGGAAGTTCTAATAAATTGAAGAATGCGTAAATATGCCTCCATCTTTCAGAAATGTGCTGTAAATTTGCTGGAATGGAGAGGAGAGATAAGAAACTCACACTGTCGACTGTGAGTATATCATGTGTAACATTCTGCTATTTCCTAAGTTTATGTTGTCATAAGCTGTTAGTCCTTACCCAATTAAGCAACATATGTAGGATTGGTCAAGTTTTAAGGATGCAATAGACCCCAAATATTTTTTTAGCTTCAACAGAAATTTTACACAGTTAATGTATCATTGAATGGCTCACACTAAAATGAAACCAATAACTGTTTTTATGACAGGATGGTCCATTTTGACACAATAGTTGAGGTAGCCAATAGGAATTGATTTCCCTCAGGAGATGCTAACTGCTCAAAGAATGTGCAATGAATTAGAAGCTGGATCTCACATTCTAGTTTATCCTCAGTGACTAACTGGCTGTGAGACATTTGAAAATCCACAGTCTTATAAGGTCTTGGTCACTTCTCTGTAGAATGAGTAGCTTCAATGATTTTGGTTCTAATGTGTTTTTTTAGTCATTTTATCTGTTTGAATCACAGCCATATCTCCACTGTCTAGACAAGGCCGAACTAAATTTAACTAATTCAATAAATATTTATTGAATCTAGTGCAGAATTGATAGAAAGACACAGGGGCTAAAAATAAAGCTGAGCTAAAGCAGACATCACCCAGGACCTGTCTTGTTTACCATAGTAGGGGATGGTCAAAATTCCACCTAAACATTCTGAGTCCAAGTAGCCATAACTCAAACGAATCTAAAACTTGGCCTTGAAACTTGATTTAGTGACTAGTAAGATATATATGCATTGTTTCTCCCACTAGATTGTAACCTTCTTGAGGGTGTAAAATGGCTATTTCTAGTCCTTCATTGTATCACCCATTGTTCCCAGGACAGAACACAAACGGGCCCAAATGACAGCTCAGAAATCCTCCTCCCTCCACCTACGGTGCAGGGGTGAAATGTGTCCCCTTACAGGTGAGCAGCAGTGTAATTACATGCATTTCTGCATAACAGAATTCATTTATCCCTGGAAAGCCCATTCCACCAAAGATTGAAATGATATTTTTGCTCTTTTCATATAATTCAGCCACTTTTCATTTGTAAGAGTCATCTGGGAAAAATATTTAACCCAATTCAAGATTGAAATGTAGTGAATATATGATGCTTCCTGCCCCCCTTCTCTTCGTTCTGAGTGTACCCCAGCTGTGATGAGGTGGAATCGGGAGTTCAGCCCCCTGCCATCCTGGCCTGGATCCGGGGTACCTGGTTCTCGCTCTGTCTTCTGATTTTTCCTGGCTCCCTGAAGTGTGTCTTCCCATGGGCTCTGGGTCCCTGGCCCGTGTACCTTGTGGTCTATTCTCCCCAGTAGGTCAGCGCTCAGGGCTATGCCTACCTTCACTCCTTGCTCTGGTATGTGCTTGGTCCTCCCAACTCAGAGCATCTTCTGGCCCTTCTCATTGGCCCGCCTACCTCATCTTCTGGCCCTCCTCATTGGCCCGCCAACCTCATCTTCTGGCCCTTCTCATTGGCCCGCCTACCTCATCTTCGGCCCTTCTCATTGGCTCGTCCACCTCGCACTCTGGGCTGCAGGCTCTCCTAGGTCTACATTACACAACTCCTGGACCACAGTGCTAACTCTTGATTCTTAGCCAGCCTCCCTTCCTCGTTTGCCCTGTGAGGACCCTGTGACCTCCAATGAACCTGTGTCTGTAGTCCTGCCTGAACTCACCCCAGCTTTTCAACCGAGAGCCAGCTATGAGAGCCCAGCTTGCACACCCCTCCCTACCTCCTTCTCTCAGACCTCCTCACACATCTTCACTGGAGCCTGAGATGAAGAGAGGGTTTCAGATGAGCCTCCTCAGAAGGGCGAGAAACCTGGTCTTTTTTCATACCCTTCATCTTACCAATGCTATAAGTTACAGCAAAAGATATACGTTCAGTCCAAAAAGCTCTCTTGTTATTTAAAGTCCAGTCTTGAGTGTTCTTGTCTCTCAAGTTTTATACGATGGTGGCCTCTCTTGTGTGCTTTTAAAAGTCCATTTTATAAGTTAAAGCTGAAAATTGACATCTTCCTTCTTGGCGGGGTTCTGCCTTTCCCAAGTATCAATGAACAATGCTAATACTTTGTGAATTTCCCCATATATCTCAAATGTTTCCAGTTCACAAACCCTGGTCTACTTCTCTCAATAACATTTATTCATCAATCAGCAAATATTTACTGAGCAACTATTATATGCCAGGCATTTCTAGATCCTGGGCTATGATAGAGAATTAACGACACAAATATAAAATATTAAAAAATTAACTATACAACACACACACACACACACACACACACACACACACACCAAAAACCTCTGAAGATTTGAAGCACGTAAGAGGCCACATGTTGAGCCAAACAAATGCCTGTTTTGTGGTCACGATAACTGGAACCCTGACCAATTCCATGATTTCGATTGAGAGGAGGTTTCACATTTACATGCTCGTGTATGCTAATCGCTGCCAAATGTCTCGTGCCCTCTTAGCCACCTGCATTTCCCAAGGCCTCAGAGGAGCTGTGTGGATAGCCCGTTACCCAAGGCCTTGCCAGTTTCCACTGCCCAAGGAAATCAGGGTAGGATTTCCCCCTCGTGTTTGCTGTTTCCCAGTCGCCCTGAAGCCTGAATGGAAGTTCCACAGTTGAATCAAGGAGGAGCAACTCATCATGGATCTAGTTGGGAAATTAATGTTTGTTTACTCTCTTAAACCAGTGAAAATGAACAGCTTTTTTCATGAAGAATATCTGTATTTGATCATTAAGTGCTGCCCCAAATCTATTATCATGACGTATTTCTTAATAACAGGACTCCATATCTTAAAGATAGCACAATGCTCATAAATATAAAAAAGAAAACTAAAAGAAAAGTAAGTGCAGTTTTGGAATTTTCTGTCAGTGTTTTTCTCTAACATTTCTGGATGCCTCTAGCTTAATACAAGTGATGAAAGTTTTGGTAAAATTTAGTTTGACCTTAAAAATAGATTTATTTTTCCATTACAACACTTCTAAGAAAGAAGAGGCATGAGCTAAAGTGATCTTGTTTCCCTTTGATGGATATTCTTGGTTAAATATCCGAATACGATTCCACTTCTGGGGAGATACAGAACCGGGACTCCTCAAACGGGAGGGGAACTGTTTCCAGATGCCACACAGGCTTGATTGAAAGCATGCACTTGAAGTCTGAACGACACTCTTCTTCAAATCCGGGGTCTGTCTCAACTGTCCATTTAGTAGTGAATGGACCTTGTCTGGTATTGTCCCAACAATCATCGATGTATTTTATTAACCACTGTGGGTGGAAAGTAGAGGATGATAGTGGGGGTGAGGGTGGACAGAGTTGACAACACTTTGGAAAAAAAACAACCCCCGAAGCACTTATTCTCAGGTTTTCCTCATAGAAATTCTGTAGTATTATGTCTGATTTATTTAAATACCTGTAGATGAATCATCAAATGTGTCATGACTCTTAATTAACTTAGTAGAGAACAATAGCCTCTGGGTAGCTGCTTAACCCATCACTTCTAAAGGTGGATTCTCTGAAATGATTGTTGAATGTGTCAGGGTGAATCTGAGCTATGTCAAAAACAAAACAAAATGAAACAACAAACATATTGCTCTCATTAAAAGTAAGGCTCCAGTGCTCACCTTTGGAAATAAACCCACTAGGGCACAACCAGTTCAACGTTACAAAAATCATTACATTTCCCCTCGGCTGAGTAAGCATTGACTCCAGACAACAGTTACTTAGGAAATCTTTTCTTCCCATTGGCTCTAGAATAGACGCTCATTTGCATTAACGTTCAGAGTGGCAGCTATTAAAATGGTCCCCACAGACAGTTTGCTGCCCTGGAGATGTAGTATATTGAACTTCTTTTTCCTCTACAAGCACATGATTTGACAGGCTTTATTCTTCAGATATGAAGGGATTTGTTCTAAAAATAAAGGAATAGTGTCACAAAGTGGTCTACATAAAATTGGTGACACAAATGACTTCTGAGTGTAATTGGTGAAAGTGTATTTCTGATTCGTGCTATCCCAGTCATTTCCTCAAACTGCAATTGGAAACAGTTATTTTATTGCTCATTCTTTACGGCTAAAACTGAGTGGAATTCAATTATCGTGAATAGTCAGTGAGTTTCAACTTTGCATGTGCTGTTACCTTTTAAACTTGGAGTGTCTCCCAGCCACTCGGAAGCTTTTGTGTTTCCTCATCAGTCCTATTGGTGTGTCCACACAATTGTGAGACCTTCTCATGAATACATAAGGAGCCAAGTGTCTCAGCTGAGCACTCCCTAGCAGGGGGGCAAAATTAAAGTCGGGATATGGCTCATCTCTTGCCAAACTTTCTCTCTTCCATTTTGTTTCATTTCCACTGAGATTCAGTGATGGGCAGAAGACACTTCACCTGTTGCCAGAGAGAACAGGTTTCCCAGCAGCTGCCTTTCTCACAGGATGTTTAAGCAAATGTATCGAGGAAGACAATCACTGAGTAGACTTAACTAGAATTTTGACAAGTAATCTTCTGTTAAACTCACACACATAATTTTTAACCAGTGATTTACAGGGAAACTTTATTTGAGTAATTGATTATGATTTGGCTGTTCCATTTCCAGCTTGTCCAATGGTTGTTATGGTTTACTCAGAAATCATGCTGTGATTCCTACCTACAGAAGGAAAGGGCTGCGGTATACATCCTCAAGTCACACTATTTCTACTTCTGCATTTAAGACTGATGTTTATAACTGACCTTGCTAACTCTTTATCCAGTGAAAATCTTTTCCTGAATATTTTCCTTTTCTGTTCACCCTAGGACCTCCAAGAACCCAGGAGATTGGAAGTCACTGGCTTTGCTGAATGACAACCACATCTGAGGTTTTTTATTGTTTTATTTTTTTCAATCCACTCCTGTGATAGTGTGTCTGCATTATATTGTTATTTGTAGGAATCATTTTTATAGTGTTGAAGAAAGATTACCAATTCAAAGTTTGTATATAATCAAAACCACACCTTGGGGAAGTAAGTTACCCTTTGTACAGAGACTTTTTTTGTGCATTCATGTAGCAAATGAGGATGTGCTAATGGCATTCTGACATTGACCACCATGGATACTCAGCCAAACTCTAGCCAGGACCCTCCGAGCCCTCTTCTAATTAGGCACCATTCTGGGGCATGTCCTCGAGACACCAAGTTTAGCAAGATTCCTGCTAATTCAGTTTCACCTCTCCCTATTTCCTTTAGTAATACCCCACCCACTCACCCCCCCCCCCCGATGTGGCTATAAATCCCCGCTTTGTTTTATTCAGGGTTGAGACCTATCTCTCAGCCCTACCGCAAAGCCCCACTGCAATGGTCCCCACACCTATGACAACTGTCCTGAGTGACATGGGCCTTACCATTTTAAAAAGTGTCATGAATATCTTTTTCTTTGATAATACCTCTTCTTATTTTCACATCACATTGGGTATAAAACTCTGAGATTTAGTATGGATGGAAATAAATTCAAAGCTCCTTTAATTTTTAAGATGCAAAAATTCTCTGTGAATTATTTTCTAGAACGTTTACAAAAGAACATCTTTTTTTAAGGATATGAAATTTCTCCCAATGATCAGGTAGAGGACACAATTGTTTATGTATTCAACAAGTGTTTACTGATTACTTGTGCTGGGGCGATGGGTACAACAATAAAAGGAGCACATGGTCCCTGCTGCAGAGGGCCTCCACCTTGGTCATACAGATGTACTCAACAGGTGATGACAAAATACACCAGGGGTTCTGTTAAAGAGGTGCTCAGGGTTTAATGGAAGCAGAGCAGAGAACCCAATTCAGGCTGAGCAATGGAGAACAGGGGAGCCTATCTAGAAGCGGTGCCAGGGCCCAGTTCTTGAGAACCTAACAAGTAGGTGACGGGTGATCCCAAAGCAGCCGCGTTAGCATTCCAATAAGAAGGGGCCTGTAAGAGGATCCTTCCCAATCGAGGTAGACAACTATAAATCATTGTTTCCTGGGGAGGAGAACAGTTTCTAGATCACCCAGGTCCTGTTGTATCATGCTAGGGAGCATGGATTTTGATTTTTTTTTTAATCATTGTATCTTCATTTATAAGTAACTTTCATAGTGACACAGTATGATGCACACTTTCGGTGGACTTTCTAATAGTCATGTAGAGGCCAAGACTGGAGGCTGGAGTCCAGCGATGTCTGTAAGTTATTCCGACTGGACAAACACCAAAGACTGACTGTAGGGGCAGTACAAGTGGAGCTGAAGAACAAGGACAGGGTTGAGGCATTGTAGAACTTGGTACTGCAGAACCTCATAGCCGGTTAAACATGGTGTTCAGGTAGGACGGATTTCCAGAAGGGAACGATATCAAAGTCAGCGGACCCTATCAAGATTAGGAAGAGGGTTGTGGGGATCTCAGTCCTTCTGGGCTCTGCTATTCTTTCTGCTGAAGGAAAATTGACTAAGACAATTGTATACTACACATGTGATGAAGAATCACTGATTCTCAGTATTCAATATTCAGTAGGTCTGCTGATCCCTTTGATGTAAGAACGTGCAGTTTATGGATAAAACTTAACCTAGGAATGTTTTCAGTAAGTCCAGGCCAAATTTAGTTCATCACTTTAGTCTTCATGTCGTAACTCAAAGGGGTCTGCAGATAATACAAACAAGCCCTCGAGGCATACAGAGATGACGTGATTGGGCCCACAACACGCAGCCAGTTTAGAATGTCAGGGGCCCCTCAGATGACCCCCACACAGCGCAGTCATCTGCTCTTTTCATCGCATCACCATAACACCTGTTACAATCCCACAGCCCCAAACTCTGACCACATATTCATGACTTTTACAGAACGCTACGTGCACTATCTCTGTTATCCTTTTACACCTTCCCTTTTCTTTTACACCTTTTCGCTCCTCATGAAGAAACAATCTTCATTTCTTCCTTCATGAAATTAACACCATTCAGTATGCACACTCCCTTCAATTGTTTCATCGCTTCCCATGTGCTCAGCAATCATTCCGCTCATTAAAGCAACGGTTCGGTCCACATTTAGGGGCTTCGGGAGCAGCTCAGTGGAACAGTCCCTCCTGAGTCTTTAATAACAACTGCTGTAAAGGTGACATGCATGTTTATATTTTGGAAATTAAAGAGAAATGAATCTGTCATTTGAAATAGACTAATTAGTTTCAGAATTTAGATGTAATTGACTCAGCAAATTTTACTTAATTATATTAATATGTATTGTCGATTTGATTTTTTTACTAAGTAAATATTTTATCACTCATCTTAGCAGTCATGCAGTCTGCTTGATTGGATCTTGAATTATGTCCAGGGCAATAGAAGGTAAAAAACCCTATACAAGGTTTAAAATGTCCAACTGATTATATGCTCTTATATTTTTTTAAGACTTAATGTTTAGAGCAGTTTTAGGTTCACTGCAAAATTCAGAGCAAGGTACAGAGATTTCCCATGTACCCCCTGCCCCTACATAGAACCCCCCCCCACCCCATTATCAATATCACTTAACAGAATGGCATTTTTTACCAAGGGTGAGCCTTCACTGACACATTATCACTCCAAGTGCAGAGTTTACATTAGGTTCACTCTTAATGTTGTATGTTGGACTGTGGGTTTGGAATAATGTATAATGACATGTATTGGTCATTATGGCATCATACAGAGTACTTTTATTGCCCTAAAAATGCAAACCTCCTTACAGTACAGAAAATATTTTGTTTTTAAAGGTGAAACTCAACAAGGACATTTAAATTGAGAGGGGACAGGAGCAAGAAGGAAAAAAGTAAGAACGGCAGGAGCTGATAGATTAATAACGTTTTCGGTATATATAATATATAATAATGAGTTTTAGGTCCTGAAAAGCCATATGCTATAATTGACATTGGCAAACGCTGGGAAGCAACCGTGTTTTTGAGGAAGAACTCTCCATTGTCTGGAAGTTGGAAAATAAGATAGGGAAGTAAACGGAAAGATGGTTGGAAGTTTTAAAAGCAGCTAAGCAACCTCCCTCCCCTCAGCTCATCATGACAGTTCCTGTCCTCCATCTCAGCAGAAAACCAGGTAATTATTCTCTGTTCAAGGCCATTCCTCAGATCCTTGGAGTTTCGTACCACAGGCCTAATGGAGGGTAGTGCTTTCTGAAAATAAATGAAGTAGATGTTTATGCAGGAAATAGTGAGACTCCCGAGCTTCTTCCTCTAATTGAACCCGCAAACTTAACGCCCCTATTCTCGAATCACGAGTTTCATAACAGTGCAGCCTTCCTTCCCGTCGCAGCAAGGCCCAGTTGTGAAGGGGCCTGCCGGAAAATGGAACCTCACCATTTGTACCCGTTAATTCAAGATGTAAGGCGGTTTTCATTGGTGCAACGTGATATCCCCATCTGTGTTCATTTTCATGATTGCACTAAGTGATTTTACAAGTGCTGAAATGAAAGAACTTCTTTGCAACTCTTGGAATTTGGAGGCACTTTCCAGATACTTGAAGCAGCTCTTGGGTTTTGAATGAGTCCTAAGTGATCTCACTAAGTACTTAGTGGGTACTCACTACCTTGGTGGGTGTCCGTGAAATGCCTCATGCAATCAAGTGTGAAACAAATCTCGAGTGTTTTCTAGAATCTTTCAGCTTGAGGGCGATTCCACAGCAACACTGTGTTTATGAAGCTTCTCCACAGGGGCAGCTAGTGACAGTCCCCACTCTCCCCTGGTTTTTCCAGCTGCAGATGAAGTAATGAGGATCATTAGTCTCTCATCTAAATGAGGATCAACAGGGAAAACGTGTTGGTGATGGGCACAGTTGTCTTCCTGTGATGGAAACAGCTTTACATTTATTTAAGAGGCAAAGTCACGGAGTGAAAGATCCTTTAGCTTTAAAAAGCTCAATTCTAGTATACAACTTATTAATTATGGCAACGTACTAATTCATGAGAGTGTTCAGTTTGGAGGGTTTGAGTTCAAAACAGGAGAGTGCCAGTCACCTGGTGGTTCAGGGTAACCCCGTGTTTACAGCATAACCGGTTTTCAGAAACTTGACTTGGGACAAAAGAGAAAGGAAGAAAGTATGTCCATCATTAGACAGCATCACTCTGACAACCTGTACCGATGCACCTTTTTTTCCCTGTGATTAGAAGGTGGGGAATGCACACAGCCTCCCCCTCCTCCTCATCGCCTTCCTCTTTCTATCACAGCGGGTGGTCTCATCTCGCCTGGGTGTGGAGGCATAAGGGGCACTAAAGGTAAGTATCTTAGTACTTGTGGTCAACACTGGGGCACATTTGATAGGATACCAAGATTGTGTGTGTGTGTGTGTGTGTGTG
>NW_017731535.1:1801366-1832627 GCF_001890085.2 Hipposideros armiger
GTGTGTGTGTGTGTGAGACAGGTGTGTGTGTGTGATAGGTGTGTGTGTGACAGGTGTGTGTGTGTGTGACAGGTGTGTGTGTGTGATGTGTGTGTGTGTGATGGGGTGTGTGTGTGTGATGGGTGTGTGTGCGTGTGTGAGATGGGTGCGTGTGTGTGTGTGCGTGTGACGGGTGTGTGTGTGTGTGTGTGTGTGTGTGTGTACATTTCCTGAGGTAGCTGCAGGAATGCTTATCTGTCCACTTTCAGACCACACTCTGGCAGATCACACAGCCCAAGCCGGTCCCGACCACAGCCCCACGCCCTTCTGCAGGGTGACACTGCCACTCCCTGCTTTTTTAATGTGGCAGATCCTGTGACTATGATGAAAGTGACAACTGGGTCATATCGTGGGATAGTCCTTTACAGGATTACTGGTTTCTTCCTATTTGTATTCCCATCTCACTCTCACTCTTGCTAGTCTTCTCCTAAATTCAGCCGTCATGCTAAGACGCCGCTGCGAAAGCCATCTGACATTTTTGGAAGATCTCCCTAAATTTCGATAGGTCTCCACATTCTAAATGATGCCGTCCCAAAACAGAGCCCCAACATGCATTTCTTAGCTGGCTCGTGGTTGGGATACCTGCTTGTGATCTAGGTTCACAGACACCTACAGAACTTAGGGAAAAGCTCTGTGTGCAGAATTACCTGCGGTACGCATGGCAGCCAGGACGTGCTGGAGTGCCAAGGCAGGCTAACGACACAGCGTGGTTCTGGGGTCGGCGATGGTATGTAGGTTAGGACACCCCAGCAGGACACAGCAGTGGACTGTAGTTGGTCATGGTTTTGAGTATCACCCCCGCAATTTTATCCATAAGTATATTCCTTTGGCCACCCCAACATTTCTACAGTTCACTTAAGAACCTTTAAACACTTTTTTTTTCTGCTTAAACTATTTAGAGTGAATTACACTTTTCTGAAGTTGGAAAAAATGGTGCATGCATGACCCAGCTGAGCAATTTAAAAAAGAACCAGTGTGCACCAAGGCGTCATACAGTTGCCAACAGCACAGCTCACAGAAATTCTGATAAAACATCGTTACGTGGGTCTGGCTGGCAGACTCAGAGGCAATGGACCCTGTGCTCACACGACACCTGGACTTTCCCAGGTGGATGCAAATGTGCTGTGCCCGCTGGCCAGCTGAGTGCCACACACGTGGCTGCCCCTGGGACCCTCAGTGTGGAGGTCCCTGGACCAGTGGCATCAGCATCGCCTGGAAATGCGTTGCACATACACAGTCTCACGTTCCCCCCAAACTTTCTGACACACCCCAATTGGGGCCCAGCAACCAGTTTCGTTTTGTTTTTTAACAAGCCCACAGGTGACTTTGATGCATGATTAATTTTCACAACCCCGTTCTATGGAGACTTTTCTAAGGACTTCTTTAAAAAAGAAACAAAATGCGTGACTCTGACCTGGCTTATTCTAGGGGACACCATGTTGAATGTGGTGCACGGCGCTGCCTCACGTGGATGCCGGCAAAGTCAACACCCGTTTTCCTCGGAGGCCGCTAACACCGTTTCAGCCACGTGACTTGCACACTCCGCTCCCTATCATATAACTAACTGGATTAAGGGTCCTTTTAGGAATTGCTCAACTATCTTGGGTTTCTTTGTTATCAGTTCATCTACTGCTTCCAGTTCACAGTGTGCCAGCACCAGAGGATATCCTGGAAGCTGCTTCCATAATCTTTGCAAGTTTATGAGTTCTCTTTTACACTTAATCGTCATAAAGGCTGCTGCTTAATAACAGCCTGCTCCGTTACCACACAACTCATCACAGACTTTTCTGGAAGGTTTGTGTCCTTTTTCCAGTGGACTGCAAATGAAACAAGCTCATACGGTCTTCCTTGACAAAGCTGTATGTCCCCAAATGTTTTCTGCCCTTGTCACAGTTCCATGTTTCATATGCTCAGCATTGCTGCTATCAAACGGCCTGGATTTTCCACGTCTCAACTACCTGATATGTAAATGGGGGCCTTGTGGGGCTCACCCAGATCCTTGTAAGGTTCACATTCAATAGTAATTGAAAAGGGAAAAAAGTTAAACTAACGAATCATGCACAAAACATAGAGATTTAATCAGTAAGACCCTAAAACAGAGATTCTTTAATCAATGAGATTAAATGATTTAATATTGGCCAAAATGCCCTTTTCATTTGGAAAAGTATTCAGTATAGCATCTTTAGACATATTGTAAGTACTCTGCCTAGGAGTACAGCAGTTAAGAAACTCTGAATTCAGAGGAATGTCTCGGAGGGAAGATGGGCTCTCCTGCTGGTTGGCTGAGGTCGTCTGGATGGAGCGTGTCTGCCACCGTAGAAAAACCACTGTCAGAGTTAGTAAAATAGCTAGCATCACTAATATTACTAGGCAGTTGATAGCAGAGAAGCATGACTGTTCAGGTCAGGCAGAGCTCACCAAGTTCTGAATCTGTCCCCTATTACTTGTGTGGATTCAGGGAGCATAGAGCACCTCTCCTGTACCCAACTTATGCTCTTTTTAAAGTAAAATGCTATCTAGTCATCATCAAAGGCTAACGAACACACAGACACATTGCACCAAACACACGTTGACGTGCCTTGAAATTCATTGCCCAGAGTCTCTGCTCCAGGAGATACTGGAGAATCGGTTTAGTATTTCCGGAAAAATGTGACCATCTGAACTTACCCCACCCACGTCTGGCGTGCCAACCATCAGTGTTGTCAGGGGCATGGGTCGACAAGCCAAGGCAGCTCCACTTTCCAGGTTCATGCCTTATTGTCTAGAAGCCTTTCCTGTCTCAGCAGAAGGACTGAATTCTTAGTCTTCAGAACTCCTTGAGTTGCAAGACACAGCCACCCCGCTCACACCGGCTTACGGGGGACCTACGGGCTGAAGGAAGAGGCATCCCTTCCTCCCATCTCTGTCTTCTTTGCCTGGCGTGGATTTGCTGCCGGCAGGTTCCCACCACACTGCCCTCGGCAGCCCCATGCCCTCATTCTAGCAGCTAGAAACTTGGGTGGAAGGAAGATCTTCTTTCTCATTAGCTCAAGTCGAATTAGCGTCTCTCTCTCTGGTTCAAACCGACCTCATCAACTATGAGTGGCCAGTCTCTGTGTCCAACATGTGGGTCAGATGTTGCCTTCTGGAACTCGGGCTCAGTGATCAAACACGTGCAAACCACATCGGCTGGAAGTGAGGGAAGGGAATTGTCAAAGTCAAGCCACAGAGGTGACAGAAAAACAGGGGATGAGTGATGGGCCGGCAGGCACAGCAGCTGCCCGGCGTATTGTGAATAACAGCGTCTGCCTGGCCTGGTAAATAAATAATGGCCAGCGCCATTGTGAGTGACAGCTTCTTGTTCTGCAGACACTGTCACTGAGTAAAATAAGTAGCTTCTCGGTGGGGTGACAGAAGAATCCATCTTGCCTCACGTCCCCTACCCAGTGAGAGCGGGGCCTCTGACTCTTGGCTCTGCCTGGTGCCTCCTGAAACCACCAGTGATGTTGTACAGAAATAGCAAGAAAAGGTGCGGTATTGAAAACAACTTGAGAAGATTGATACTCCTGCCATTTGGGCTAACCTTTAAATAAATATGTTCTTAGTATTGTAGATAATTGAAGTTTTTGTTTTGTTTTTGTTTTTGTTTTTTCCTTTTTAAAATTCAACCCTCAGTAAAAGACTTTAATGTCATCTCTGGAGGAGAGGAAGTTGGTAAACTGTTGAGATGAAAATTTCATTTGAACTTGGCCATAAACAATACTTCCAAATGAGGATGGCATTAAATGACATAGTTTAAATAGGTGGTTTTCCTTAGACCTGGGAAGTAGAAGGAACTTGAATGTGAACCTTCTGTCCATCACATCCCAAACTATTTATTTGAAATGTTTATTAAAGTTTAGTGGGCATACAATATTATATTAGTTTCAGGTGTATAGCATCATGGCATGACCTCAATACACCTTATGATGTGTCACCATGATGAGTCCAGTGCTACCTGTCACTGTACAAAGGCATTGCAACACCATTGGCTGCTCATGACATCACTGTGACTTACCTATTTTATAATGGGAAGTCTGTGTGTCTCTTATTCCCTTTCATCTCACCTGCCCTCCCCCCCCCGTCCCCTCCAATCTGGCAACCATCAGTTTGTTCTCTGTGTCTCTGAGTCAGTTTCAGTTTTGTTTGTTCAACCATGTTTTTATTTCTCCTGAACCATTTTTGACAATAAGGGGATACGGAAAAATCGAGCACTCTCATGACTTTACCTCCAGTGTTTATGAGAACACAATGTAATGGCAGAAAGTTCATTTTTTTCTATGTGTTTTCTAGTGGCTAAATTAACAATAAAATAGCCCTACCTATTTATAATGTCCAGAAGATAAACGTAAGCTGGCAGTCTTATCAGTCCTAGCAGAATCTGTTCCATCTGCATTTATTAGAACAGCTGCCTTTCCCCATCCTGCAGCTAAGCCACTCCTCTCAAATCGTACCCTGATCACTCACCCTCATCATCTCACACATCTGAGTGCCATTTCCATCCATGGTGCTGCCTGATTACGGCAGACGGAGGAGCAGATTCTAGGAAATTATCTGCTTTAAAGGATGGAGGGATGCTAGAAAGAACAATGATCTTCCCTCCTCTTTCCCCTCAGTTATTAACATTGCTTTTTATACAAATGTTCCCTGGCATCAACATCTAAGGTCACTTAAAAATAGAGTGCCACGAATCCCCTGGCTTGACCAAATTCCCAGGAACATTCTGTAAAAATATGCTATAGTAAATTCACTGCATATGTTGGACGTCTTTAGACAACTACATGGACAGGCGTCAAGGATGATATCAAGCCCTCTCAGACCACCAAAGAATAATATTGATTATTCAATGTTCATCCCCAACTGTTTTGCAGAAATGTAAATTGAAGATGAGTTAATTATTAAATATTAGAAATAGAGTTAGAGACGTTAGTGTGTTCTGTCACCTGAGGCTGGAATAGAAAGGCATCTCTTCCCATTCCTTTCACTTGGGGAGTCTGCCATCCAGGAAAATCACAGGGAAACCGTAGGTTCATGGGGAAAAGGAAAGGTAACAGCATCCATCTCTAATCTTCCCTGGGCTTTGCAGAAGGATAACATGGAGGTGTGTGCTGCCCAGGTGAGCACAGCGAGGCAGTGCTAAGGAGAGGGATCTGAACCAGGAATTCAAGTGAGGGAACAAGGAAATTCACCTGCCCAATGCCCGACGTGTCTCTGCACGGATGTCTGAGGTCTGTCAGACAGCCACGTGGTTTCCGTACAGAGAAGGGAGGAATCTCAGACCCAGGATCCAAAATGAACAACCGCAAATCACTCAACACTTTACACTGGGCACAATCTTCACAGAAGTGTTTCCAGGTACACTTTAGAAAAAATGAAGAAACAAATAAAAACTATATGTATCTCCTGCTTTCATGGGCATGGCTCACTGTGGGGCTCCAAGGAGAAGCAACCTCAGATCACATGCGGACATACAGGGAGGAGATGAAGAATGTGTCTGAAGTTGGAAGGGACCTGTCAATATTCCAGGATACTCATTTTTCAAGTGAAAAAAATAAGCATGTGTTAACGAATCTAATTGCACAGTTCAAGTATTAGCTTTTTATTTACTGGTTATCACATGGAAAATGAGTTATTAATAAGCAATGAAATCAAGTTTCCTCTCATTTGTACAACAAATCATGATTTTTAAGTCACCATATATAGACAATTTTATTTTAAAACACAATTTGTATGAAGTATTTGTAAGTAGTCAGAGCTTACTCAATTATGTTTGTTTTTAAAAAGCAGAAACCTATCCTTATTAAATATTTTTCATGGGAATAAAGATAGTAAGTAGCAATGCTTTACTTCAAACAAGGCCTCCTGACTTCTAATCCAATTTAGAATCTTGGTGAAGATCTAGACATGCTTTTTAAACTATGTTTGCAGTCTATTAAAATGTTAAGAGGGAGAGAGTACAACGTGAAGTGTGCCGTGAGATCAGTGATGGTACACACACTCACGCGCGCACACTCACACACAGCGCACACACACACACAAACACACCACACACACCACACACACACTCAACACACACACACACACACACACACACACACACACACACACACACACCTCATTCCAAAATGTTTCTAGCGACTTTATCTGCAAGGGCAAATACTCATCCAGTGTAATACTGATAAGCAACAGAAAGGAAAAGCCTGCAGGAACCCATAGCACAGATGGGTATCAGGGGATCCTGGATCATTTCACGGTTTTCATGGTGAGTGTTGACACAGTTGCTTCACAATTTGCAAATCCATCCATCTAATCCTGAGAAGTCCTTTCCCACGCCTCCTGCAGGCGAGCATTTCCTTCATTGCTTCTAGATCTTGTCCCTTCATTTGCTACATTTCGAAACCCTTTTGCAATGAAGCTTGGTAGATCGTCTTCAAATGTCATGTTTTTCCAAAATAATTATTTTTCTTAGAGCAACGATCACTACAGAGTAACTCTTCCCCCATTTATTGGTAAGAATACATCCATCATTTACAAAATTCTACTATACGCTAGTTTATTGCTGGCCCGTCTCTTCTGTTCAACTCACCATCGCTTCTGTGGGACAACAGCACAGCTTTACCCACGGTGGTTTCCCGGCTCACTCAGCCTGAGCAGTCTTCCTTCCTCAAACTCGACGCCACACATGCTTTCAAATGAATCCATCAGCCACAGTCTTTCCTTTCAGACATTGTTTTTAGTACATTGTCTGTATTTTCTTGTCACCCCTGTTTAAAAGGTGCCTGTTTTATTAAAACTGCTGATATAGAAGAGAAGATTCCACTATCACAGCATGAATCTAGGGAGATTTTTTTTTAAACTCACTGAAAATCAGGGTAGTGCGGATACAGCCTTACAGCTATCTGATTACGCAGAAGTTTCATAGGATGCAATTGAAATTTTATATCGTAGGGCAAGTTTTACAGTTGGGGATGAGAATGCACAGATTCTAGCTCTCTACGGCTCTGCAATAAAAGCGCTAACTTTGATTTTAGAGCTCAAGATGACCTTAGAACTACTTCGTTCAAAAGCTTCCTTTTACTGGCAGGAAAACAGGAGTTCATGTGCAAAGGAAGCTGGAAGACCTCCCTCCTCTTCGCGTGGCTGCGTCAGGCTGAGAGCAGAGGCCTGGGCCCCCCTCAGCCTTCCTCCTGTCCCCCAGGCTACCTGCCCGCCGTGACGACGTCTCCATACGGGTTCGGACTGGGATCTGCTATGCAGGGCTGGGCAAGCTTGAAAGCCTGATGGAAGACAGGCGGCGGGAAAAAGCAGAAGCCACCAAGCAGAGAGTCAGAATGCAAAGAGGTTTGATCTGTCCAGAGGCAGGCACTTTAAAGGGAGCCCGCACTCATTAGCCGCAGCATCTGCTAAGGGCGGGCAGACGGGCGGCCGCTCCCCCGCGCGCCAGCCCAGCTCACTGCCAGCAGCAGCCACTCTGATGATGAAAGCCGCGCGGCCCTCAGTCACCCCTCGGCTGTCTCGCTGTCTAGTATCTGGAGGTGGAAGAGACAGACAGTCCATCATCTTAAAATGCATTTTGAATATTTTCGAGAAACAATTGTTCAGGAGCCGCACTTGGAAATCTCTAAGGCTGTGCCACGGAGGGGAACTTTTCCATCAAAGCGAAGTGCACAGGAAGGGAGCGAGAGAGAGCAAACTGGGAGAAAATTATAGCGTTTGCTCAGATGAGCCCGCAACAAAGCCATTTCCACAGAGAGGGCTTCACCACATGGGAAGACGTGTCATTTCAGAAGGCAGGATTTAACAAGCAGTTTAAAAACTTTTCCTGGGTATTGGAAGTCAGCAGTACGACCGGCAGAATCGCTGCTACTTTTTGGGGAGAAGATTATCTTCCTGCTTTTATAGCAAATGAAAATATTTAGGCTTAGCTATTAAAAAATCAGAGATATGTTCATATAAACATATATACATATAAATTATATATTATTTGCAGTTATACATACACACATATACACATCAGCAACAATAGAAACAACACAGTTCTTAGTATTTTTTCCTAAAAATATTTTCACTTTTATGGTCTAACTTAATCTTCCCTCTTTAGAGTAATTGCTGTAGACTTAATTTTACAGGTGACAGAACTGAGGCCAATCAGATGCTGTTTCTCTTAGAAACCTCACCCCATGGTTTGTCTTTGATCTGTACAATATACTAGAGAAATTTTGGGTTTTTAAAAAATATATGAAAACCTTCAGTGCTGCAGGAGCAGAAACAGGGAGACAGAAAGGTTATTTTAAGTATTATGTAGCTGAATGAATTTGATTAGTTCTTTTAATCATGTAGAATTTTTGAGCTAGGGGAAATATTGTGGGGGAAAATGGTTCTTAATACTATATTCTAACCACTTTGCAGTTTTGACTTCGGGTCGATTCTGAATAATTGTTATTTATGAGGGGTGGGGGGAAATTGAGCAGAAACTGGAAACTGATCTTAAGTTCAGGGTCACCTTCACCTCTCCACATAAATCCCCGCCAGCAAAAAATTATACTCTAGAATAATCCAGGTTTAAACTAGATTACCCCTATGACAACAGCTTTGAAAACAGTCAAAGCCACTAGTGTCCATGGTTATTAGATTGTAAATTATGGCTGAAGGTAAATGCACAGGACAGAAGGGCTGGAGTCATTACAGGCCCCAGGATTGTGTATATACGTGTCTGACAGCTACGTTTGTGAACACATCCTAGTCAAAGTGCTACACACCTCATTGCTGAATATCACTATGGTCACCTTCAAAGTACTCCCCCGGGGAAGCTATGCACCGATGCGAGCACCCAGTCCACTCTTCAAGGCAATTTTGGAACTCTTTTTCTGGAGTGGCCATCAGAGCTGTCATCATCTTACCCTTGACGTCCTGTGCCATAAAAATGTTTTCCTTTCAATATTTCCTTTATCTTCAGGTAAAGAAAGAAGTCATTGGGGCCAGATCAGGTGAGTAGGGAGGGTGTTCCAATACATTTATTTGTTTGCTGGCTAAAAACTCCCTGACAGTGCCGTGTGAGCTGGTGCATTGTCGTGATGCAAGAGCCAGAAATTGTCGGTGAAAAGTTCAGGTCGTTTTCATCTAACTTTTTCACGCAGTCTTTTCAGCGCTTCCAAATAGGAAACTTGGTTAACTGTCCAGTTGGTACAAATTCATAATGAATAATCCCTCTGATATAAAAAAAGGTTAGCAATATCATTTTGTCTCTTGATTTGGACTGATGGAACTTTTTTGGTCATTAAGACTTGGCTGACTTCCATTGTGCACTTTGACGCTTTGTTTCAGGGTCATATTGGTACACCCATGTTTCATCACCAGTGATAATATGACCCAAAACATCGTCTTGTCTCTCCAAAAGGTCTTGGCAAACTTTGACTCTCCTTTGCTTTTGTTCATCAGTGAGCTTCTTAGGGACCATTTTTGCACACACCTTTCTCATGCCAAGATTTTCAGTTAAGATTTTCCTAACTGTTTCTCTATCAATGTTTACTTGGTCTGCTATGCTTCTCACAATCAGCCAATGATTTTGACACACAATTTGGTGAAATTTTGCAATGTTTTCGTCAGTTCTGCTCGTTACTGGCCACCTAACCTCTCTTCATCAGTGACACATCCTCTCCCGTCAGAAAAACGTTTACTCCATTTGTACGCTGCTGTTTTCTTCACGGCATTATCCTCATAAACTTGGACTAACATGTGCCTGATTTCACTTCCAACTCTTGCCAAGCTTCACAAGAAAGTCAATGTTTGTTCGTTGCTCTAATTCAAGCTCAGACAGTCTCATGACATCATACAAAAACACAGAACAACAATAATGAACACCACTCAGCTAGAGTCCACCACATGTTGACACAAACACAGCTGTGAGACACTAATATATCAAGGTTATGAAACTTCACTGAGCTATTTGTACAGTGCTGCCAATGTAAGCACATGGTGGCAAACTTAATTGTCAGACCTCGCATGTACCTACAAGCATATACATACTTGTACATATCATGTAAATATACATGGGGTGTAGGGCGCGGGAAGATGAGGTGAAGGTCTTGAGACCTTTCTTGCCAACAGATTCATAGCTTTTAAGGATAATTTTCAGCAGGCATGGTTCCAACCCTCAGGTCTTTTAAGCATCAGCCCACAGAAATGAGTAGTTGCATCCTGTTAATTATCTTTGCCTGGTCCTGACTGATAGCACACGGCCGTGCCACTGGCCTCACTGGGCCCCCGCTTCTCAAGACCAAGCACTCTGCAGAACTACTCAGAGGCCACCAAGGAGAGCACATGTCCTCTCAGCAAGAGCTGACCTGTGGGGTCAGTAACAGGGGCCAGACATGGACCTCCTGGCAAGGAGAGTATCCAGGAGCGCACACGATCACTTGGGAGTGGACCGTAATCTCAACTGGATTTATAGACGGACTAGCTCTGTGTTTCAACTCTACACTATTATTTTACGATTACTGGCATAAGGATGACAGTGATGACGCCACAGAAATAATAAAACAGGAATAAAAATACCCCTTGTTTGAAAACAAATACAGGAAGAATAATGAAAATGAATGAGACAGAAGATTCTGTATAAGCCTTAATATATACTTTTTACAAATTAAGTAATTATTTATACTCAATATATTCATATATATAGTATTTAATATGCCAAGCACTTAATGCAGAACTAAAATATTAGTACACTATAATGACATGACATGTCTCACAAAGCTGTAATCTGAGATCACAGTTTCTGTAGTTTTCATAACATCTGTAAGCATATATTATGTTTTCAATCTATTTACATAATGGTCACACTGCTATAAATCATAACACTCTACTACCAATAATACTTACAAACTACATGGAAACTTTAATACATAGGATTAGAGCATATGTACTGATTTCTATATACTTCATAAGGGTGCACGTTCATGTCTAATTTTACACGGATGAAGAAAGTGAGGTTGAAATTGAATAACATTTTTAAGATTTTGTAGTTGAAAAGTTTTGAATCCAGGGATTGAAATCAGGCCATTTGTGGGGCTTTTTGTGCCGTATAATATTTTCTTTGACAATAGAAGTTACCACAGCTGCTAATGGTCTGTGAAAGACCATTGACTAATCAAATAAAGTACATTAAAATAACGTTACTGAACTGCAGACGCCGTTTTATGGGGCTAGAATAATCCTGTGTAGTGCATAATCGTTTCCACGTCACAAATCACTAAGTGACTGCGACTCAGGAGTAAGGAGGCATCGCCCCGTGTTATGCCTGAGTCAGCGTAGGATCCTCTGAGCAAGTGGAACCAAGCTGTGCTACGGAAACACCAGCTAATACAAAAAATAAAAAACCTCAAATCAGGTTTGCAGCACAACCGAATCATGTCTTATTCAAGTGAAGTGGCACACGGTGTCCTGAACCCATTAGAGGGGCTCTCACAGACACGGTGGACTGGGGCCTGGGGGTCTTTTCTCCTCCGTCCTCCCTGCCATCTGCGTGCTGCCTCTGCAAGACGAGGGGAAAGGAGGCAGAAGATCAAGTCTCTCTTAGGACGACCCGAGACACACATCACTCTCACTCTCCCATTCCTTTGGGACCTGGGACATATAGTCCCCAGTTTCTGTCTGAAAGGGGAGCACCCATTTTTCTGGGCATCGGCTCTTATCTGCTGGGTCAACATTTCACTGCGTTTGACCAGATCACCGAATCATCGCCATGTTCCCAAAATCCTACGTCATGGAGAGAAATAAAAACCACGCGCACAGGTAAAAGCCTCCTGTGCTACACCAGAGGCGTGGGTGAGAGTGCAGCATGTGGTCAACACCTTAGAGGGTCAAATCCAAAACCTTGTATTGTTTTAAGGGTTGTGTCTCTGTGGGCATGTCATTAAAATGTGAGCCTCCTTTTCCAGCTAAGCAAAGGATGATTTAATGTGGAGGGGAGTGTGAGAGAGACTGTCTGATACTAACTCATTAGTGTTACCGCGTACAAAATAGTTTTCTTGTTTACTCCCCTCAACGCTAGTAAGAGTGTGGATGAGAAAATACTTATGAAAAACGTGCCCTGTCAGCATGTGCAGAAGTCCTTTGTGTGGGGGCAGCACCATCCTGCCTGTGATTTTGTTGAGAAAAGACTAGGTGGCCCTGCCTGGTTTTGGACAGTGATTCGGGGGGCCCCGAGAGGTGATAATTCTTATGAAAAACTGGCTGCAACAGGCTGACTGCTTGGCACATCACACATTGTAATGGCACTTTCCTAGTCGCTGTGTGAAATGGGGCTATTATTCCAATGTTATCAATTAAGAGCTCAGAACTCCAGAGAAAACGGTTTACCCAGGATTCCAACCTAGGCTTCTCTGAATGAAACCACCACTTTCTTTCTGCTAAGCCGGAAACCTCTCCTCACCACTGGCTTTTCCTGATGGGTGCTGATGCTGTGGTTTGGGGGGAGCTGTCCTGAGGAATCCACGGCTGTGGCTCCGTCCCGTGCACCCCGCTGGCCTCGGAGCCTGCGCTTCTGTGAGTTACATGCACCCAGCAAGCTGAGCGAACTCAGGCCTCTCGCACACTCTGTGCCACCTGCTGGGCTGGCCCTTTTCCGGGGCTGGGGCTCTTAATTGCTAGGACTCCTGCAGGCACCTGAATCTCTTCATCTATTGGACTGTGGGTGGGAGTCAGGCAAAACGCAAATGTGAATATATGGCTTTAATCAGATAATGGAAAGGATGCATTTTGGGAACATATCACATATTTCAGTGACCCAAATTATGTATGCTTTCTCACACTTTTATAAGACGCCATCTAATTTGCCATTATAATTCAAAGTAACTTCATTTTCCCTCCTGGAGTACTGAAAATTACTGTAACTAATAATTTTATGGTAATTACAGTGAGAACTCACATAATTAGTGTCGCAAAATCACTGTTCTCTTCATTTTCCCAAATGAGTCACATTCCTAGTAGGGGAGTGTCTTGAAGTGGAGGTTTAAAGTTTCACGTGCTACTTACAGATTGGATGGCATCTCAATAATCAGTATCCGAGCCTCTTTCTCTTTCCTCCTGAAATCGTCATCCTGGCCAAATTGGGGAAAGATCTGTTTAAAATGGACTTATTCTAAGATCAGTGCTGTGCTTTTATGGGATGGAGAGACACTCACTCATGGCACCCCGACCACTTGTACATGTGTGGGGTCAACGTTTTCATGCATAATATAGATTTATTCAAAAAACAAATACCACTGAGCACACCCTGCCCCCGGCCCTCTACCCTCCATGTACATGGGGACACTGCCACTCACCCACACTCCTGAGTCACATGATTTGATGCCCCCCTTCCATTCTCACCCTGGCAGAGCGACTACCGTCTCCCTCTTCAGGCTTTAGTAGCAAATACCTTTGGATTGCACCTTATTATTAATGTCTCCAGACCTTCTCTCCATACCCAGGGTCACTGCCTAGATCCAGGCCCTCCTTACGTATAGCTTTATTCAAAGTCCCCTTGGAAACGCACACACCTACAGAGATAATCACTCCATGCTCTGCGCCCCAGGTATGCCTGCCCATACTTCTACAACAGCAAAACTTGAAAATGTGTTGGCAAGGATTTAGAGCAAAAGGAAATTTCATACTCTGCCTGTGTGAACTGGAATTATGAGTGACATTTCGGAGAGAAATTGGAACTACCGAGTAAAGCTGAAGACAATTATATTCCGTAGCCAGCGCATTCCACTTGTAAGTTATATATCAGCAGCAACTTATAGGAAAAAGCACGAGGAAAAGCATATAGGGAAGGTCACAGTAATGTCACTGTTTCTAATGTCAAAAATGAGGAACGACCCAAGGTCCTTGGACAGCAGACTGTGTAAATACGAGGGTATTTTATACAAAATAACATTGAGCAGCAGTTACATGCTGGGAACTATAAGTTACGTTGTCAGCTTGGTAATTCAGATACATAATAAGGGAACAAGAAAAGTAAGTCGCAGACAAAAAAGATAACTTCAATGATCCTAATACAACATCAAACAATATTTTGAATAAATATGCAGCGAAACACCCAGAACCTTCCCTGAGCACTTCCTCTGTGCCCAGCGTTGGTCTGAATACTTTGCTACTGGGAAGGGCAAACACGGAGTTTCAGAGACTATTTTTGCATGGGGAGGGAGGATATGATGGAGAGAGCGGTAAAGAGGGCCAGAGAGGGCTCAGCTTCACTTGGAACACATATTTTCTCTTTAAAGAAGGTGTCTGCGGCAAGAAGGTGTGTGTGTGTGTGTGTGTGTGTGTGTGTGTGTGTGTGTATGTATATATAATCAAGGAGAATTAAGAAACAATGAAGATGTGACATTGTCCTGTTTCATTTTGTTTTGTTTTTTTTTTAATTTAGGCACCATGCTGTAAAAATACAGAAATCAGGCAAATAAACTATTGCCAATTGGTGAAATTTTAGAACATTTATTTTACGTAAATAGCACGTGAAATGTCCAATCATATCTTCGTTTCCATAACATTTAAATTTCTCTAGAGAAGCCAAACCTGGAAAAAATGTTTGTCAAAGACTTATGTGATGAAAGGTAGTTATCTAAAATATACAAACAACTTCTAAAACTCAACAATAAGTAGACAAACTGATTAAAAACCTTAACGAATGCCTCACCAAAGACAATATACAGACGGCAAATAAGCACATGAAAAGATGCCGTCAATCATACGTTATCAGGAAACGGGAATTAAGACAACAGTGAAACCAGTACAGACGGACCAGAATGGCCCCAATCGGAATGGTAACACTGAGTGAAGGTGGACACGGGAGGAAAAGGGACCCCCATTCACTGCTGGTGGCAGTGCAGCTTCTTACAGCCACTTTGGAAGATAGTTTGGTGGTTCTTAGAACACGGAACCTCCTCTCACCATACAATCCATCCATCATGCTCCTTGGTATTTATTCAAAGGGATTGAAAACATTCCACACAAATTCCCGTACATGAATTGTTACAGCAGCTTTATGCAAAATTGCCAATGTCAGGAAGCAACTGAGATGTCGTTTAGTCGGTTAATGGACAAACTGTGATCTATCCTGACAAGTCAATGCTAAAAAGAAATGTGCTATCAAGCCATAAAAAGACATGGGGGAAGCTTAAATGCACGTGATTAAAGGAGCAAAGCCAACCTGAAAAGGCTACGTACTATGTGATTGCAACTCTATGACATTCTGCAAAAGGCCAAATTATGGAGGCAGTAAACAGATCAGTGGTTTCCAGGGGTGGGGGAGGGGTGAACAGGGGGAGCCCGGAGGTGTCTCAGGGTATGAAGTCCTGCACTCTGTGTGATGGTGTGATAACACCTGCCATTACACATCTGTCCAAACATAGAAGGTGTGACACCAAAAGTGACCCCTAATGTCAATGGTGGACTTTGGGTGATAATGACGTGTCAGTGTGGGCTCACTGATTGTAACAAATGTCCCATCTGGTGGGGATGTTGATAACATCTATGTGTGGGGGCAAGGGGAATATGGGGAATCACTACCTTCTGCTCAATTTTGCTGCGAACCTAAAACTACTGCTAAAAAATAAAGTCTGAAAATAAGCAAGTTTCTCAATTTTGTCATATACTTTAGAAAAGAAAGTCTCTACAAATCCCCTCAGCTCTTAGTCCATACTGAATTATAAAACCATGATACCTGATTGGGGTTTATAATATATGTCAAATCAAATGCATTATCATAGACTTGTGCTTTCACAAAATATCAACTGCTATGGGAAGAGCTCTCTTACAGGTAACAACTGGTAATGACACAGACCATATGTAATTGCTATTTTCATAACTTGGGCGACAGGGCTGTGACTCTTAGGAGGAGAGGAGCCAACGACCCAAGTCCTGTGACAGGCCCTGAAGGCTAGGAGGCAGTTTCCAAGCCAGAGTGCCTGGGAGGAGAGCCAAAAGTAATACAGCACGATGCTCTCTCAGAGTAAGGAGACAAAACCCCGCACACGCCGAGGCTGACATTGCTAGATTTTGAAGGGCAGAACCCCAGGTGGGAAGGCAGCTGGATAGAAAGAGAGCCTTAGAGAGCTGCAGAAAAATCCCTGAATTTGGGGCTGAGTACTGAAGTCTGCATATATGAGGTGAAACCCAATGACGCTCTAGGAAAACCATGGAAAGCTGTAGGCTGAGCAAGTGGCAGGGGCAGCGAGAGCTGGAGGAGTCGGTCCTACCAGATGGCCAGCAGAGACCCTGTGCTGCACAACACTCGGTCAGCTTCTCCCAAAGGCGGCTGTGGGCAGCATCAGCTCTAGACTCAGGGGTGCTGTGGCACGGCCCTGAGGAGCTAAGATCAAGCCCGAGAGGCTACAAGTGGCCCCGAGTGACTTGAGTTCCTGTACAAAGCTCAGCACTCTGAAAGGAGCAGAACGAAACCCCACCCAGCAATGGAAAACCGCAGTGGGGTCATCCAATAAAGATTGCCAGGATGTGAAAAAACAGAACTATATGGACCATGAACAGGAAATAAATTGATACAAAAACACACGCACGACAGATGATAAAACCAGTAGACCTGGTAGTTAATATAGCTCCTGCAAATGTGTTCCATATGCCAGAGAGTCTAGAAGAAAACATGAGCATATGAGGAAAAGCATCAGAAAGCGTATTTTAAAAATCGAAATGGAACTTCTAGAGATGAAAATTTAATATCTAAAATAATAATAATAATAATAAATGATACATTGGGTGCGATTAACAGAGAACTAGAAACCCAGAATAAAATTAGTGAACTTGAAGAAGCAGCAATAGAAACACTCAAAAATAAAGCAGGAAAAGAAAAGACTGAGTTAAAACGAACATGGCATGTTCATCAGAATATATCAAGCAGTCAAAAGTATACACAATTTGAGCCCTAAAGGGAGAGAAGGAATTAAAATAGAAAACTAACATTTACAGAAATAATGCATAGAAACTTAACCTACCTGATGGATGGCACAGCCTTACAGATCCAAGAATTTCAACAACCTCCAACCACAAGAACAAGACAATTCTACAAAGACATAGCATAAATAAAATTGCTGAAGAACAGTAACAAAGATATAAATCTAAAAATCAGCCAGTGTGTGTGTGTGTGTGTGTGTGTGTGTGTGTGTGTGTATGTGGGGGGTGGGGCGGGTCACAGCCTACTTTTAAACCAGAAAAAAAGAGATAGGAATTATCACAGGCTTCTCATGAGAAACTGTGCAGGCTATAAAGCAATAAAGCAACATCTCTAGAGCACAAAAGGACAAAGGTATTAATATCTACGTGGTGGAGATCTATTTTAAAAATAAAGTCAAAATAAGGCAGTTTTAGACAAAGGAAAGCTGAGAGAAATCGTTACCGTCACATGCACTACGAGAACGTGAAAAGACATTCTTCACACAGAAAGAAAAAGCTTAAGAGATAGGACGCTGTAACGAAACAGAACCATAAATGACTGGGATGTGGCTAAACATAAGAGACATTCCTTCCCGGTGTTGAAACATCTCTGGATTCGTGGTAGCACTCACACGCATCTGTGCTTCCCCCTCTAACATAATGAATTTCCAATGCTTCTCTTAAATTAATTTTTGTCCTATGAATGTGTGT
The DNA here is from genome assembly GCF_001890085.2 of Hipposideros armiger. Taxonomy (NCBI): domain Eukaryota; kingdom Metazoa; phylum Chordata; class Mammalia; order Chiroptera; family Hipposideridae; genus Hipposideros; species Hipposideros armiger. Next base: position 1,819,067 of record NW_017731535.1, read on the forward strand.
TAAAAGTAAATTGTTACCGGGAAAAGCCTGATTTTTTTAATTTGATGAATACACTATGAAAGTGGCAACTTTTTGACTGTCAATGAGCCAACAACACATTCCCACCCACGCTTGACCTTCTGGACATGCAGCACCCCCCACCCCACCCCCACCCCCACACTTTATTACCAACGAGATGAAGTAACTTGACAAGAAGAGGCATTTGATCTAAATGCAAACCGATGGTCCCCAGAGGGTCCCTAGCCTTTCTTCTGCTCTTCACGTGAAACCATCAATCTGGGCACAGGCTTTTAAAAACCACTACACCCCTTTGAAATGGGTGCTGCTGCTTCTGACCCGTATCCCCTGGCTTTTCTGTGGACAAGCGCTATCATTCAGCACAAACCCCACTGGATGGTCAGTGCCGACACCTGTGCCAGTGGCAAGCCTGTCAGGAAGCTTCTTCACAGCAAAATCACCACTGTATCTTTCACTTAACCCTCATTCCGGTTTTGTTGATATTTGCTGTTTTCTCATTGAGGTGTAAAGGGTTTACTAGAAGCAGGGGTGGCCATGTAACAATCAAGGGGTCCCTGGGGAATGGATGGTGAGGGGACAGTTAGCAGGTAAGCATGGACTCTGAGTCCTGTCATACCCCAGGGTTTGTGTGCTCACAGCAAACAGAACAAGTTTTGGAAAGAGAAAAAAAGAAGGCCAAAGCTGGTGAGTGGAAGGGCAGAAACCTTCAAAGGACCAAGTGCAGATGAAGACGTTAAATCACCACAAGAGCACAGCCTGCCCGTCAGAAGCCCCACTCCTACGGAGCTTTGCATGAGAATGCGCCCAAACACCTCAATTAAGAGAAAACCTTCGACCTCATAACAGGTTTACTTCCACTTAACAGTCTAAAATGAAAGTCACCCAACCCATTTGGTACGTTTAATGTAACCTTGACAACAATGCCTGATAAAGAACAAAAAACTCACAGCATAGCTCTAAAAACCCAAAGTATATTCTCTAACCAAATTCAGCAGTGCATTAAAAAATAACAAAAGCTCACGATAAACATGAGTATATTCCAGAAATGCAAAAAAACATATAATGTCAGAAAAATTCAACAACTGAACTCAGCACTTCAATCAACCATATAAAAATCACACAATTATCTAAAGAGATGCATAAGATTCTTGAGAATATTTCAAATCTAATTCAATAATATCTGAAAACAAAAAATAACTGTCTTATGTGAAAAAAGGATTTACACAAATTGCACAGCGAGCCTCATAGAGAAAATAAACTAAAATTCAGCCAATGAATGGATTATGCTGCTCTTAATATTTGGAGCAAAGCAGTACTGTTACCATTATCATTAAACAAAATATGAAAGGTTTTAACTAGAAAAGCAAAGCACGAAAAAGAAACAAGAGAAAACTGAAGTTTAAACATAGGTAGGTGCATCAGACACTTAGCATGCACCATGTCACACCCTCCAAGCCCCAGCTGTCTCAGCTGCAGCCACTATCACAGTGACCAGTTTTGTGGGAACGCCAACCAAATCCGCTCTGCTGTAACCTGACAGCACCTCATCCTTGCCAAGCTGTGTCCTGTGCCCTGCCCACAGTGTCCTGTTGATGCCAAGGCATGGGCACTGCAGGGCCCTGCTTGGGATTTGGTTGTAAAATTCAGAACTACGGGTTGATTAATGCCCCGCAGGCAAACCACTGACTAATGAGATGTAGGAGCTAGAAGATACATTCTACCCCATCCTCCTCCAGAAAGACTCTGGAGAGAGGCAGTTTATTCTGCTTCATGGAGGATGTTGCATTAAATCAAGTGAACTGTTGCGATTAGCATGATGTTCTCATGGTTAAGCGAAATGGACAATTAGGGTAAGATCATATGCATATAATATATACATGTATGATATGCAATTAGGGTAAGATCTCTCTCACACACACACACCCCTTTTCTGTGCCGTTATGTCCTACACAGCTGGTGAAGCAAAAGCTAATATCAGCTGACAAATGGGAAGGCACGGTCCTTCACCAAGTTTACACATCCAATCAGTCCACAGACCAAGAGCTGTGTGGGTGTCACCACAAGTGTCTGCCCCAATCCTTCTTCAACTCTTCCCAAAGAGACCCATGCCTATATTCTGGGGTAACTGCTGGGGATGGGGATGAGGATCCCGAGATATTTTGAGGATGGACAGAAATGGAGCCTGAGCTGGCACTGGTGACAGGAGATAAGCAGGGGCTTCCTGAGTCTCTGGATAGAGGGGCCCCTGGGGGGGCATGATAAGTGGGGTTCAGCTGAGGCCTGTTTCACGGTAGGACTAATGGACCGGAAGATTCACCCTGGGCTGTTCCACTTTTCTTGTGTACAACAGGGCTGTAGGAGCACAGCTACCTCCTGGCAGAAAGCAGAGGAATAATGCCTCAGTTCCCTTGGACGAAGGCCGGGTTACAGCACCATTCCAGCACTCACGACCCGCCGGGGTACTGGCCAGGGGGCAGGGAAGCCTGAAATGCAGGTTGAAGGCAGAGAGGATGATTGCCAGCCATGACCTCAGCAACGCTTAGCAGCAGCGGCTGTAACTGTGCCCTCCATCTCGCCTGGAATCTTTGCAGAGTCTACATCTGGTGCCATCTTGAAGGAGGCTCTGTGCTAGATTGGACTGTTAAGTCTCCTCTCGGGAACAAGACAGCACCCGCCCTCGCACTGATGGAGGCCCCATGTTGCAGTAAGAGAACCAGCTGTAGTGGAGCGGACAAGTGGATCCGAGTGGAGTGCAGGCGGGGACGCTGTCAGACACGTCCTGGGTGACACACCAATTTCCTTGGCCTCCTTTTCCTATGGCTTGTTCCAGCCATTGCTAGAGACTGACTTGTTCGTGATTTAATCAACTGTCACTCAGACACCACTGGGGAGGAGCTTTCTGCTCCCCCGAACGGCAGTCTCTCCCCGCCTTCAGTGTGTAGATCGGGGCGTGAGGCTCCCCCAGTGCCCCAGGGGGTGAACTGATAGGTTCAGGGGACTGACTGCACATCGGAGGACATCTCTGGTCAGAGGTGAGAGGCAATGGAGTCACTCTCCTCCCTTCCTTCTCTGCATGCACTGCCCTAAAATACAACTCAAATGACTTCTTGGTCAAGCCAAGGGCCAGCACGGAGTCCCACGTGGTGACAACCAGCTTGACTGAGCTGCCATATTGGCTGTCCCTCCCTGGCCCTCAGTCCCACTCCTGGAATTTTTCTGTAATAAATTATTAGCGCATAAGTCATTGTGGTAGCTGCTGCTTTCTGGGGGTCTCAGAATGCACAGAAGGGAATCAATGATTGGCATTATGTATACATGATACACTCATTGTTGAAAAAAAAAGCTCAATAGCATCATCAGGTAAACGTTCAAAATAAATTAGGGCTCAGCAACCTTGTCAGGTACAAGATGATCCCCAATAATTAATTAGAAAAACACCCTGAAAAGAAGACATCACTGACAGTAAGAGTATTAAAAACATTGCCAAATTAGCACAGAAGAAAAAACAAACTGATTAGTCAACATAAAGCGTTCATATTCAGTTATAAATACAAAGGAAGCTTGGTTATGGCAGACATGGCTTCAAGACAGAGGTGACTTTTTAATATGTTTGAAAAATTATATTTTTTCTATTTAATGCATGTATGGCAAGTACATGCTTTGTGAAATAACATTTTTATTTGATCATGCCTTATGAATAAAGCACATTTCATGTACCTGCAGCCCCGGATTTCAGGATGTTATTTTTTTACGGATGCCTACTATATTTTTAATTTTGTTCCTGGAAAATGGGAGGCATATACAGCCTCCCAGCACTTAGGAAGATGGCCCAGAGGAAGGCACAGCTGGAGTCCGGGTCACTGTGTCATAACCAAACAAAATCAGCGTGTCTGTCTGTGCGAAACATCAGCGTGTGAAAGGGGACTCCGCGGTCCACGTGCTGCCCTTGGCTTGGAGTGCTCCCTCTGCAGGTTGAAAACGGACTAGGGATCTGGCAGCCCAGCGGGGGCAGAATAAAAGTGGATTCTCTGCTTCTTCCCCAATTTCCAACATGATGGGACTTGGAGCGGCTTCCACACCTGTCTTGTGTGCAGATCAGTTGTATAGACCCAGGAACCCGCCCACAGTGAGTGAAAGGGCATTTTCTGTGACACTTGGGTCAGACTCCTATCACAGCTGGCCTAAGCCTAGTCAGAGACTCCTGGGGAGGGGACCCCAAGGAGCCCTTTGCTTTGCAGGGCGTTCCTGGAAAGGAGCCCAGGAGGGGCCTTTTCGGGAGACTCTGACCCTGACCGAGGATCCTCAGACCACCTGTGATTCCCGCACCCCGGGTGTCCCCACCGCCGGGCTCCTCACTGTGCCTCTCTGCCTTATTCCCTGGAGAATTTGTAACACCAGGAGGGATCTTTCCCTGTGTGAACTGAATGGATTCACCTCAGAGTATTAACAAAAAAAGGGGGGGGGGGGGGGGGGGGGGGGCTGTGCTTTCTGCATTTGTAAAAGTGGGTAACAGAGATGAGAATCCAGTCTGTAGCATAGAGAAGCAAACCCTGTGTGTGACCACCACCCCGCAGGGTTTGTGGGTTTTGCTGGCGTGGGAACCGTTCTGAGAAATAGCTCCCCGTGATGGAGGACCACGGTGACAAGGTCTCGGTGGCAGGTGCCATGGGGGTGGGTCCCAGTGATGATGCTGAACACTCACCAAGGGTCCCAAGCTGCCCTACACTTTACGGACATGCGCCCCTTCAGTCCTCTGACACTGAGCTCAGTGCTGTTTTGTTCCCCTCAGGAAATTCCATCCTAATTCTGGGTACCCGACACTCATCACGATCTGGCAGTTACCTGAAGTCCAGTATCAGAGGTAAGGGAACTAAAGGAAGGTCACACTTCTGTGTCACATCTACCACGTCTCCCTGAAAACAAGTCCCTAAATACCTAGAAGGGGAATGAATGAGTGTGTGCTAGGGGTGTCCATTAATTGTTTTAGAGATTGACGACCTGTATTACAAAACGGCTGTATCATTTTATATCCCTCCCAGCACTGCGTGAGATGCTAGTTCCTACACATCCTTGCCGAAACTTGGTGTGCATAGTCTTACTTTATTCTTTTCTTCTTTAGTCATTGTAATAGGTGGGCAGTGGTGTCTCACTGTGGTTTTCCTTTGAATTTACCTAAAATGACTACTGAGTCAAGTATCTTTCATCTGTATATTCGCTTTGAAGTGTCTGTTCCATCTTTTGCCCATTTATATGTGGATTGTTTTTCTCATTATTGAGTTTTGATCATTAATTATGTATTCTGGATGCAAAGTCTTTTATCATATGTCTGATTTGCAAATGTTTTCTCTCAGTCCTTGGTTTGTCTTTTCATTTCCTAATAGTGTCTTATCAAAAGCAGAATTTTAATGTTGATGAACTCCAATTTTTTAATTTGTTCTTTTAGGGATCATTCTTTTGGTGTTGTATCTGTAAAATTTTTGCCTAACTTATAGTCACAAATGATTTCCCCCATATTTGTTCTTCTAGAAGTTTAATAGTTTAGGCCTGATATATTTTGTTAATATTTGTATAGGCATGAGGTATAGAGTGAAGTTTGTTTTTGCCTTTGCACCACATAAAACTATCTTTCGTTCACTAAATTGCAACTGCACTTCAGTTAAGTCAGATGACCATACACATATGGATGTTTATCTGGAATCACTATTTTGTTCCAGTGATGAATCTGTCTGCTTTAACCACTATGGCCTCGATTTTTATAGCTTGATAATGAGTCTTAAAGTCAGGTAGTGTAAGCTTTCCAACTTTGTTTCCTTTTTTTCAAAACTGGCTGTTTATTTGTGTTTCCACATACATTTTAAAATTAACATTTCAATTTCTACCAAAAAACTGCTGAAATTTTGTTTAGAATCACATTACATCAATCTGTAGATCAATTTGGGGAAAATGAATATTTTAACTTATTAAATCTTCCCATTTATAAAAGTGATATATTGCTCTATATGTCCTCTTTAATCACTCTCAACAATTTTATAGCTTTTATTCTGGAGTTATGCATAACTTTTAAGTGGTTTATCCCAAAGTAGTTTACATTTTTAATACTATTATAATTTCAATTTCAGTTTTCATCTGTTCCTATCCACCACATACAAAATTGAATGCTGTATGTTGATATTGTATCCTACAAACTTGTTCAGCTCACTTGTTTATTCTAGTAGCTTTCTTACAGAACCCATGGGATTTTCCATGTAGACTAGCTTACAAACAGGTTTTACCTCTTCCTTTGTATTTTCTTTCTGTTTCATGTCTTACTGTACTAGCTAGATCCTCTAACATGGTATTGAATTCATATGTTGAGAGTGTACATTCTTGTCTTTATAATGATATTAAGGGAAAATCAGTCTTTTTCCCCATTAATGATGTTTTTTCATTTGTGCCCTTTATCAGTTTTAAAATGTTCCCCGTTATTCCTGTATTTCTGAAGATTTTACCAGGGATGGATGATGATTTTTTTTAAATGCTTTTCTTGAGTATATAGGTTTGTTATAGTTTTTTGATTTTTCAGTCTGTTAGTATGTTTTATTGCATTGATAAATTTTCAAACATGAACAACTATGCACCCTGGGATAAACTCCCCCTACTAATTTTATATTAATTTCCTTTTATGCTGTTTTATTGGGTTTGCTGGATATTTGTTAAAACTTTTGCATCTTTTTTATCAGAGATATTTGTTGTGTATTTTTCTTTTACTATTTTTGTCTTATGTTGACATCAATGTTGGTTTCATAAAATGAATTGTGAATTTTCCCATTTCTTCAGTTTTCTGGAAGATTCTGTATAGCACTGGTATTATTTCTTCCTTAAATGTTTCATAGAAACCACTAGTGAAGCCATCTAGACATGCATATTTTTTAGGGGAAGGTTTTTAACAACAAATTGTAATTCTCTAACAGATATAGAACTATTCAGGTTACCTATTCTTTCTTGTAGAAGCTTTGATAAATTGTGTCCTTAAAGAAACTTTTCTACTTCATCTGGTGTTGGATTCATTGTCTTGTAGTTGTCCATGATCTTCTCTTATTATGCTCTTAATAGCTTATCATTTTAATCTCATTTATTGTAAATAAATATTTGCTTTTGGGTGCCTAACTTTGTATTCCTGTCAAGAAAGAGGGACTTCAAAAACCGAATCTTCTAAAAATACATACTCTAGAACTTCTGTCATTAACTTGTATCACCTTGGTTGTTGCTGTTCTTTGCAAATGGACTTTTAGCTAATTTAAGAACCTTTGCGGGGCCACCCTCCCCTAACTGGCTCAGCATCAGGCCTCTTTGCACCCAGAGATGACTGGAAATGAAGTAGTGGCTGGAAGGAGATATTTCTGGAAGTGATGTGACTACTGTGACTAAGTTTCCTAAGTACAAACCCATTCATTTTCTAGAGTGTTGAGTCTGAAATGCTAAAACTACTGACCCAGAATTCCTCAATCACGGACAGCAGATATGATTTAAATTCTGCAGATCACATGCATTTTCATTACCTTAGTTCTCAACTACTTTCGCTAAGAACCTGAATAAGACAAGAGGAAGTGGGGCAACAGACGCAGGCAGCCGGGGCTAGCTAGCATTCACCTGCTCCTGGAATCTTTGACAATGGTCGAGTAGAACAAAAACACATATAAAAATAAAATAAATAAAATACAAAGAGTAAGCGATGAACGAACGCTTCCTCAGTGGGACTCACAGGGTCTTTGTTACGACTGTCTGTCATGCTGGTACCTGAGCTTTTGGCTCTTTTCTCTTTATTTCAAAATATATGATTGAACACCATTTTCATTATTAAAAATTTCCAGTTTTATGAATTATCTATACTTATTATGCTCTTATCAGCTCACTCACATGCAGCATAAAGGATCTCTTTCACCATCGATCCTTAGGAAAAGATAATTCAAATTTGTCCATAATCATTTAATACAACCCAAAACGTACTTGGGGAAAATTTTCACCCAATTGAATATTTAACCATTCATGTCATACTGGCTAACTTTTGCATTACTATTTATAATTCTCCATATTCAAAAGTTCCTCAACCTACAAAAAGTTATATGTAATGGTCTTCCAGGATTCTTTCATTGCAAAATTTTCAGAGACATTAATAAAATCTGTTAACCATAACATTCCTTTTCTAAATCTTTGTATTTATCATGCTTTATTCTATTTGTCCAACAATGGCTGATTAGGAAAGGTACAGGATTCAATATTCCACCTCAGCTTAACACCTCTATCAAATTCCTTACATCCATATCATACCAAGGAAGCCCTCACAGGCCAAGTGGAGGATTTTGTGGAATAAAGAATTAAGTTTTTGAAGATAGTGCCAGCATGTACCTGTAATATGCCCATGTATTCACATATTAAAGATAATGAATGATGGCATAGCTTGGATGAAAGCTAAAATAAAAAAACACAGAAGACGGGACCATGTTGTTGGTATAAATGTGCTAAGATTAAGAATGGCCATGGGGATGGGTGTCTAGAGAGTTCGGGACAAACACACAAGAACTGAGGGGAAGGCAAGTTTCAGTTCCTCAACAGAACTGAGGTCTTGGAAACAATGAAGACGGATGATGCTGCCATTACAATGGAGCCTCACGGACAGTGGCAGTGCAGCTTGGTGGTCAGCAACAGACTTCCGTGCCAAGCCAATACATACTGAATTCTGGCTCCTCTTAGTCATGTCCTTGGGAGAATGTTTTTAAATTTCAGTAGTTACAAGTTTTGTTTTGTGTTTTCCCCAATCTATATAACAACAACAATGATAGTATTTATCTGCTTACAATAAAAATAAGAGCTAATAAAAAGACTAAGTGTAGAGCCTGGCAAACAGTAAGGACACAAATGTTAGATCCATAGACTGAGCTGTTGTGTCCCCCAAAATTCATATTATAAAACCCAACCCTGATGTGATGGTATTTGGAGGTGGGGCCTTTGGGAGGTGAATAGGTCATGAGGGTGGGGTCTTCACGAATGGGATTAGTGACCTTACAAAAGGGACCTCAGAGAATCCCTTGCCCCTTCTGCCATGGACGACACAGCGCGAAGGTGGATGTTCATGAGCCAGGAAGCAGGTTCTCACCCGACACCAAATATGTTGGCACCTGGGTTCTAGGCTTCCCACTCCAGAGCAGGGAGCAATCATTGTTATTTATAAGCCATCCAGTCCATGGTGGTAGCCCAGATGGACTAAGACAGTGAGCATATATTATCTTAGCCTGATTTAGATACAAGGGCACAGAGAGCTGAAGAATGCAGCCCCAGTTTCTAGCCTGAGTGAACAGCAGCTCCAGTGCTTGAGTCGGGCTCCCAGACCCCAAGCCCTTGAGGGTACACCTGCTCTCTTACTGTCTTACTCTGTCTCTAGTTTTGGAACAGGGGTGAAAAGCGGTAAGTGAGAAACTGTTGTTTTCACAATAAATGTTCTATGACATTAGATTTTTTTAGTATTCAAGCAAAGCATAAAAATTGTAAGTGTACAGCTTCAGCTATTTCCACCAACTCAACAGACCTAGGTTTAAGAAAGAGCCACAACCTAGAATAGAATATTGTATATGTTTCACTGCATGCATCTATCGCTTGGATTTCTAAAGTTATATGCATTAATTAATGATTAAGTTGATTATAGTTATACGAATGTGCACTTATATTTCATCAGTAGGATAAACTTTTCCAAGAATTATTTTCAAAATTACCATACAGGGAAAGAAAACAAAACAAGATTTCAAACTAAGAACATTCTTACCCAAAGCCTAACCAGTAAACTCTTCAGATGTTTTATGAATACTTTCCACAACAATATAGAAAGTGAATCTCAGCCTTAGAGTAGATTCTGGTGAAAATGACCCTTCATTAAACCCAAAGGACAGAGGAGAAAAGATCCTATTTTCTGGGCCTTTTCAGACCAGAAGAGAAGACCATTTATACACAGGACGTTGTTTGTGTCCCTCCTTCGGGCCTTATGAGTAGTGGCTTGTGGAGTTCTGTAACTAATAAAAGCCATGAGTCCAAAGGCATCGTGTCAAGGACACACGCTAATGAAAGGACTGCAGTTGGGGATGGATTGTCAGATCAGCGGTGTGCAATCTTCACACAGCAAGAGTATAAAAGTGTGTGTGCTCACACTACATCCTTAGGCACAGTTTCTCTAACGGACAGTCTGCACTGGGAGACAGAGGAGGGGTTCTCCTGAGTTCTTCTCCCATGCTCCCCCGCCTTGCTACTCACAGAAATTAAATGTGTAAAAATGGGTGGCTTCTGCATAGGTGCATTTTACCCCCCAGGAATAAACATCTCTTTAGGCTCGTCTATTTGTTAAACCACAGGAAAGGGAAGGAACTCTTGAGTCTTAAAGAGCCGAGTCGCATTGTGTCCCTGTGATGGTTTGTGATGTGTCTACTTGGCCAGCCTATGAAGCCCAGATCAAACACCAGTCAGGATGCTGCTATGAAGGTATTTTATTAGGTGTGATTATTATTTATCATAGAGAAATGATTTAACTTTCAGAAAAGCAGATTATCCTCCAGAATGTGGGTGGCCCTCATCCGATCAGTTCAAGGTCTTAAGAAAAAAATGCCAAACTCCTCCAGAAGGAATTCTGCCCCCAGCCTGGCTATGTCTCCAGCCTGCTGGCCTGCCCTGCAGGGTTTGGACTTGCCAGCCCCACAATCACAGGAGCCTGTTCATTAACATAAATCTCGAAACCTCTCATTAGCTGTAACATCAGCTCCATCTATGTTAGTAATGATTGCATAATGTCTTCTTTGAGTGTAACTGCATGTAACCGAGGTTTATTCATCATGACAGATAGGCAGCCTCTGCACACAACATATGCCGTAGTGCAGTACACTTCCTTCCTGCAAGATACACTCACCCTGCTCCCAGTGGTGTCATCTCCACCACATCACGACGCTGGGTCAGGTCAAAGTCTAGAGTCTCTGGATGATGCACATTGTTCTCATATGATGCTCTATCGTGATGACTCTTGACAGACTAAACCAAATTGAAATCTCCCTTGCACTCACCCCACACATAATAAGGGAGCAGGAGCACTGCCTTTTGAACGCGAAAGGATGTCAGACACACAGATACCATGGTCCACAGCAGCTCTGGAATGCCACAGGGAAGCCGTGACAGGGTGACAGCTGTTCTCAGGCTGCGCCCGAGTCTTACCTTCAGAGGACCAGGGTCTGCCCTCGGGGAGATGCCTCACGTGGCCGTTCGTCTCCTTGCCCCGTCCGCAGCCGACAGCGGAGGACACGCTCTCCTGGGCCTGTGCGCATTTCCCAGTCTGCCTCCTGCCAATGAAATGGGGGACTCTAAGGATGGCTGTGCATACTGAGCCATCACAAACACTTTCTGAGGCTAGGATTTTGGTTTCTTTAGCAACACAAATAAGACCTCTTCAGACAAATCTTATTTGATTACAACAATCTTATATATATATATATATATATATATATATATATATATATATATATATATATATATATATACACACACACACACACATATACATATATATATATATATTAGATTAAAATAATATATATTTTAATCTGAGGATGCAGTGCTGCCATTTTCTTTTGTTTATGGAGATCCCTCAGAATAGCAATACCATTCTTCATGGGTCCTTTCCCTAAATGGGTAGAAATTTGTTTCTCTGCCCTTATTTCAGGGGGGGGGGGAAGTGATGTAAGTAAGAGAAATAAGCCAGAAGCAATTTTAGAAGAAGCTAAAGGCAGGCCAGTTAACTACTTGGAGAAATTCTATCAAATATCAATCGTAGTTCAATCACAAGCTCCTTAAGTGGCTTATTTTAGAGGGAGTACTGCTGATGGTTGAGAGGGGTGGGGTAAGGGGGTGGCAGGAAAGGTGAAGGTGACTAAGACAAAAACAAGTTCCAGTACAGGGGTAGTAGGGTTGGCGTTAGGATTCGGTGCAGGTTTAGAGTTGGGGTTAAAGTTAGTGTTTAGGGTTAAAGGTTTAGGGTTTGGGTAATTAAAACAAGTTGCATTGGAACTCAGCCATGCTCATTTGTTCATTACTGTCTATGGATGTTTTTGTGCCACAATGGCAGGGTTGAGTAGTTGTGACAGAGACCACAGGGCCCACAAAACAGTAATAAATAAATTAAATAAATATTGCAAAAAAATGAGAAACACCAAGTACAGCTGGGTGGCACCTCCAGGCTGTGAGCAAGTTGGGGATTGGGTTTTGAGAGAAACACGCTTATTTAGTCATGGACAATTAAGTTAAATAAATGATTTGACTTGAGAACTATGATTTTTAAAATACATTTTCTTATTCAAAAAAATGACTCAAGACATATATTTATTTTACCACAAAGCCTTCAAATACCCCAAAAAGAAAAAGAAGAGGAAGAAGAAGAAGGAGAAGGAGAAGACAGAAACAGTCAAGTACAATTGCACAGTTTCAACCTTGAATGAAACATTCCTAGTCTTAGGTAGCAGCCATCCGACAATCAGCAAATGGGCTGGTTTCTGAAGATAATCTATCACATTCTATTTTTTAAATCCTTAGGGAATATCATTGAATTTTTGCTGATTTTAAAATATATGCAAAGACACCTATGCTAATTTAATGTAGCTTCATCAGAGAAGTATCAACTAATTACATATATTCAAATAAAGTTACAGCTGAGCACCTTTTTGTATGATCAACATCAAAAAAATAAAATAAATCTACTCAAAGATTAGCACTAATGTGAATTAAAGTCAAGAAAATCAGCCCAGCAGATGATTAAGCTCACGTGACTGCACTCCCAGCATATGGTTGTGTGCTGCTGTCCTGGTAAGATGGGAGTTAAGTGACAGAGGACTGGTGTGTGTGTGTGTGGGGGGGGGCGGGAAGCTGGTTACCAGGGACTTGGAATCAGGGTGACGGGATTTTAAACTCACTGCCCCATTTGTGTAACTCTGTGGCTTTGGACAAGTAACTAAACCTTTCTCTGTTGTGGCTTCTTCATCTACCAACCAGAGATAATAACAGTAGATATTTCATGAAGTTGCTTTAATGATTAGATAAATTAACATAATACTCAGGACAATACTGCACACACACACACGCACAAAACACAAGTATTAGGTTTTATTACTGTTTTAACAGATTTTATCATTTTTTGGGCACAATAACTCCACATTTCAGAAATTGTTCCTCCAAATGTAATCACAGGATATCAAACCATCTAATTCACAATTTGTTTGTTTTTTAATCAAAATATTATGAGTGCCCTGAGCTTGATGCCTACACTTTGAAATTCTTCATTATTATCAGAAAAACTAATATTTTTCAACAGGAATCATAAAAACGATACCTTTGAAAACTGCGTGTAGTGGGTGTGCGTTCTAGTGAAGTGAAGTCAAAACCCAGGGCTTTAAGAGTAAAAGAAAACTTTAAAATGGACAGCCTTGGGCCGGCCGAGTGGCGCGATGGTTGAGAGCTGGCTTGGGACGCCAGAGGGCCCCGGTTC
>NW_017731535.1:1832997-1835109 GCF_001890085.2 Hipposideros armiger
AAATAAATAAAATGGACAGCCTTACTTTTTTCTCATTAAATGTTATAAACTGACCTCTGCTTGTTTGAATGGCAGTCTTTGCTGACCTGATACCATGCTGCCCACCAAGAATAAAAGACCCTGCGCCTCCCCACTCTAATCACCACAGAGTCTTTGAAAATCATGTGGGGTTGAAATCACAATTCCAATAGGGGTTCTAAAATTGAATTTTGTCCATGTACAGAAGGGTGTTGTTTAGAAAATGTTACTGCTCACATAATCAAACCAAGTGAATTTCTTTTGACATAGAGAATTTTAGAGGAAATGCGGAAGCTTGCATGATTTAGCAGGTTTTGCCACTGTCGTCAAGAAAGATGGGGGTTTCTCATTAAAACGTGAGGGATTTGTATGTAGGAAGGTCCTGCATCTTAATCTCCCCACACTGTAAGCAGCTGGAGGGAAAGGGTGGCCTCTGTATCTCCCGCGCTGCTTGGTGCTCTCTTTCTTTAAGTAGCTGGATGACAAATTCTTTTTCAGTGAGTGTAACAATGCATGGTCAAAACAATAATTTCTGAATGACTCTGGTTCTTTTCTTTCAATAGTCCTGGACACATTGCTAAGCAATGCTTGTTTTTCGTTTGTTTGTTTTTGATGGACTCTATTGAAACCACTAGCATTTTCCTTCTACTATAAACATTATTTATACCATTAATTAATTATAAAATTAAGATACTGTTTAAATATTTAATTCAAATTTAGGACATGAATGTCTTTCAATTATTTATTTCCCTAAATTGTGATAATGTGCTACACGTGGACGTTGTAGCCCTATATCTGTTGAGTACAATCAAAACACTTTTTAAAGAGTTTATTGTAAACCTGCTTTCTATGGAGAATACTGAACTCTGTTCAGAAGGCTGATGATGCAAAATACTTTGTGATCAACTTTATTACTCAGGGCTATGAAAAGACATATTTGTAGAAAAAAATAAAATAAATGGCTGGATATGGTAAAATAGCTCGAGTTCCAAATAAATGAGCAAGAGGTGCGTGAAAGTTAGAGGAAATTAACTATTCCTATGGCTGTGGTCATGGGGTGTTCTTCACATGAAAAAATTAAATTCAGCCTTGATAGATGGATAGAATACATGAAACCGAAATGGCAGAGCCGATACTTTGCAAGCAGATAAACAATGTGAACAAAGGAAATGAACAAAACTCACGGTGTTTTGTGATGAAAACCACTAATGTGAACCCCATACGTGTCTGACTGTAAATCCTGCATCGCTCCTAAGACAGACACTTCATTTGTTTTCAACTAAGCACTATTTGAAAAAGTCATATGAGTGTGACAGCACCTAACTCACCATGAGGTTTTATTAAACCTAATGCTTAGAGAGAGCATTTGGTAGAATTCCTGAAAATAAACAAAAAGGGAGATAAATAATTTAATCCAAAGTTAGTAACAAGGAGTGACTGACCACACAAATGCAGTGATGGGTGCTTTAGTAAATACGTTTAAAAATCATATTATAATTGCTTAAAATGTCAGCATCACAAATATGTTCCTACATGATGAATATAAATTTACATATAACTAGTATATACATACATACCCAACAGTTACATATGTATCTAGTTAACAGTTAATTTCCTTGCAGATGGATACTCGTGAATTAGAATAAAATTTTCTGTATCTCATCATGCATATATTTAAAATACTGTAAATCAATAAAATTGCCTGGCAATAATAACGATGTTGACAGCTAATAAATATACTGGTTTTGAAGATAAATAGCAATAATCTAAAATAATTTCATGAAATTTGAACCTAACTACAGTAAATGTTTAGAATTCTCTATGTCTGGCCAGGCCCGGGGGACAATCGCTCCTTCACTCTCCTATTAGGTTGTTGGAAAAGTCATGACGCATGTTTGTGACAGATGGCGTTATTTCATTTTTGGAAGTACTAGAGTCACTCACATCTATGTTATTGCTATGTCATTTGACAACTGACAGTTCTAGTTTCATTCTAAAAAAAATTGAGTGATTTGGTTGAGTTTTGGAGATTTTACAACAAGTTGAAGATGGAAGACCAAACTGTGCATTTTTGCCATATTTTACTGTTTTACT
>NW_017731535.1:1835899-1888257 GCF_001890085.2 Hipposideros armiger
CACCTTGTTCAGTTTTTCGCAAATAAAGACAGGTCCTTCTAAGAACGAGGAATTATGAAGCTCACTGAAAGATGGCAAAAGGTTATCAAACAAAACGGGCAATATATCATTGATTGATCTTTGTTTTTTATATAAATAAATGACCTTTGAAAAACATAGACAAAATACGTCATGACTTTTCCGACAACCCAATATATACTCTTTCCTTAGTTACTTCCATTGTTAATATTTTGACATTTTCCACATCACATCAAGGGTGCCTAACACTGACGTGACTTATCACGGTTGATTTGAACTTGAGCACTGGACTAAGGTAGTGTCTGTCTGTCAGGTTTCTCCCCTGTGAAATTACTCTTTTTACCCCTGCTTTCTATACTGTACCCTTTGGAAGGAAGTCACCACAGACAGCTGAAACATTCACAGTGGGGGCTTCTGTTCCACCTCCTTGAGGGCAGAAAATATGCAGAAATTATTTGGAATTCTTGCACATGAGAGTGTTCCCTGTTTTCACATTGATTTATTTACTCAATCCCACATTTACAACAGTATGGACTCATAGATATTTATTTTTACTTGGGGTTACAATCCAACACTATTTCTATTATTATCATGCTGAGACTATTTCAGCTTTGGCTGCTGAGAAGGTTTTTGCTGGCTCCTGTGGCCTGTGAACATATTCCCTCCAATGAGTGTGTGTGTCGCTTTGTATGAGGACTTCCTTCGTTTCTGGCACGACAAAGTACTGCAGGCTCATCATATATATTGTATATTCTCCCCAGCCAACCACAATCAGCTGCTTCTCCAAGGAGCTGTGCTCATTTTTATTGGAAAATGGTATCAAAAATAAAGAACTGAGAACTACGTGTGCTCCTTGCTGCTTGGCTGTCACTGCTTCTAGGTCCTCTCAGATGGACAAGTGTGTACAGTAACCTGTGTATATACACATATCTACAATATTTCTGTAGGTAGCCATCGGTATCTACACCATTAAACGTGAGTTCCTCCTGCTGTCTCTGATTTAACCTCGCACCAAATGGATGTTTCCAGTCTCCTGCCCATGCTTATCTGTAAAGTCCCACTGCAACAGGAGACACTGGCTCCGGTCCTTCATGGCCATTTGCTCAACTGTTCAACTCCAGTGTACACACACGGCAGTGTGAGAGCTAACCTCTCACCTCCAGGAAACAACTATTACGAACTAGAATAGGTTGTTTTAGTAAGTTCCTTTTGCCTTTAGTCTGCACACTGTATTCATATCCAAAGTTACTTAGGTTAGCACATTTTTCCCCAACATATATGGTGGGGTTGTTTCATACATTTGCAATATAATTAATGTCACATTCTGCATTCCATCCTGGAATCCCCTGAAAAAAATTTATATATATATGGTTGTTGGAAAAGTCATGACGCATTTTTGCAATGAAAAACAGAAAAAAATACATCATGACTTTTCCGACAACCCGATATATTCAGGACTTTATATAAAGTACACATGATGTGCACACAGTAAGATTCAGTGTGAGTTTCTGGGTAAGTTTCTATGGGTTTGACAAATGCATGATGCCGCGTACTAGGCTCCGCACTCTAACAGTTCCCTGCGCTTCTCCTCTCACCCCTCACTCCCTACCCTGAATCCCTGGAGACCACTGATCCTTTACTGCATCGACAGTTGTGCCTTTCCCAGAATGTCACAGAGGGGGAATCGTACAGCAAGCAGCCTCTTCAGGTGGGCTTCCTTCACTCAGTCATATGCATGTAAAGTTCCTCCATGTCGTTTTGTGGCCTGATAGCTCATTTCTTTTTATGACTGAATAGCATTCCCTGAACGGACAGCATGTGTAACCACTGTTCTGCTGAAGGGCGACACCATTTTTTCATGTCAGCTGCAGGCCAGGGTGGTTGCACTTCTTCCTTCCCAGTCTATGTACATGTCATGTCCTGCTCTCGTTTCAGTGTATCACCTAGGACTTCTAGCAGAATGTTGAATAGAGACCGGATAGTCTTGACATTTTTCTGATCCTAGGAGGAAAACATCCATTTTATATGACATTAGCTGTAATTGTTTTGTAGGTGTTCATTGTCAAGTTGAGAAAGCCCTCTTCTCTTCCTAGTGTGCCGAGGGTTTTTATCACGAAAGGGTGTTAGTTTGTCAAATGCTTCTCTGAACCTGTTGATGTGATGAATTATAATATTGGGTTGTCGGAAAAGTCACGACGCATTTTTGCAATGAAAAACATAGAAAAAATACGTCCTGACTTTTCCTACACCCCAATACATTAACTGACCTTCAAATGCTGATCTAGCCTTCCATAGGTGAAATAGGTATCCTGTGGTCATGGTGTATAACTCTTTGGACTTGATCTGGTAAGAGTTTTTGAGGATTTCTTCAGGTATGTTCATGAGATAGGTCGGTCTGTAGTTCTCCTTTCTTGTAACATCTTTATCCAGTTTGGCGTGACAGTAATACTTGCCTTCTAGAATAAGTGAAGATGTATTCCCTCTGCGTCTGATTTCAGAATTAGTTGTGAAAAATACGTATAAGTCTTTCCTGAATGTTTAGGGAATTCACCAGTGAAACCATCTGGACCTGGTAGTTTATTTTTTATAAGGTTAACAATTATCGATCCATTTTCTTTAATACATATAGGCCTATTGAGATGATCTATTTCTCTTTGTGGGAGTTTTGGTACTTTGTGTCTTTCAGGGAATTTCACCTAAGTTATCAAAATTGTCACATAAAATTAATCATAGTAGTATTTTATTATATCTTTACTGTCCATGGGATCAGTGGTAATGACTCCTTTATTTCTGATATCGATAATCCCTATCTTCTCTCTTTTATTCTTGGTTAGCCTGGCTAGAGGCCGATCAATTTTATAGATAGTTTCAAAAAATCAGCTTTTTTCTATTGCTTTTCTGTTTGTTCAATTTCACTGATTTTTATGTTTTTTAGTAGTATATTATCTTATCATTATTTTTATCCTTTTGCTTGCTTTAGGAATAAATAGCTTTTCTTTCTCTAGTTTCCCAAAGTAGAAGCTTAGGTTATTGCTTGTAAATATTTCTTCTTTATGGATATGTGCTTTTAATGCTATAAAATTCCATCAACATCACACAAATTCCAATGTTATATTTTCACTTTCAGTTAGATAAAACTTTTAAATTTCTCTTCAGGTTTTTAAATTTGGTCCATGTATTATTTAGAAGTGTCTTGTTTTATCTTTAAATATTTGAAGATTTTCTAGCTGTCTATGATTGATTTCTACTTTAATTGCAGTGTGGGCTTTCACTTTTCAACTCTACTGAAATATAATTAATGTATAATACTGTGTAAGTGTAAGGTGTAGAGCGTAATGATTTGATGCACATATATGAGAAATGACCAAAATAGGGTTCGTTAACACCTCAATCCTCTCACAGAATTACCATTTGTTCCTGTAGTGTGAACATTTAATGTCTACTCCTAGAAGAAGAGTAGATCCCCAGAACTTATTTATCTTATAACTGGAGGTTTGTACCTTTTGACTAAAATCTCCCCATCTCTCCCACCCCTTAGCCCCAGCATATCACCTTTCTACTCTCTGTTTCTATAAATTTGGCTTTTTTTAGATTTCACATATAAATGAGATCATAAGGTATTTGTCTATATTTGCCTGACTTAATTCACATAGCATAACATACTCAAAGTCCATTCATGTTGTCTCAAAGGGCAGAATTCCCTTCTTTTTTTTTTTTTTGAGGTTGAATAATATACTTAAACTTTTCTTATCCATTCATCCATTGATGGACACTGAGTTTTTTGCTTAATGGATATAGAGTTTCAGTTTTGCAAAAGGAAAAGAGTTTTGGATGGTGGTGATGGCCACAGTGTGAATGACTGTCCTTATCAGTTCTGAATAGTACACTTAAATGTGATTAAGCTGGTAACTTTTATATTATATATTTTTTACCACAACTGAAAATTAAAAACATAAAAATTGCAAAGATTAATAAAAATAAAACTTTTTATTTTACCTTTTCTTTTTTTTTTTCTGATTCTCTTCCTTTCTTTTCATAGATCTGAGCTTCTGATTTCTATAATATTCCTTCTCTCTGGAGAGCAAACATTTCTTTCCTGCAGGTCAGATTTGTTTGAATAAGAAACACTTTTATTTTTTTTTATGAAGATTAATTTCACTGAGTGTAGAATTCTAGTTTGTTGTTTTCTTCAACATTTTAAATGGTTTAGTCCACTCCCTTCTTGCCTGTGTGGTTTCTGATGAGAGCCTGTATTTTTATCCTTGTTCCTCTATGGGTAAAATCATTTTTTTTTTTAAGTCTGACTTCTTTCAAGTTTCTCTGTGTGCCATTTGACAAAGATTGACAAAGCTGTGAAAACTGAATACGATGTGTCTGGGAGTGTATGTCTTCTGTTTTGCCTGCATTGTGTTCTTCGAGCTTCCACAATCCAGGGTTTTGTGTTTGTCATTAATTTGTAATGTTCTTCGTCATGATTACTTCATATACATTTTTTTACTCCATTCTCTGTTACTTCCCCTTCTGTTATTCCAGGTATGTTCTCTGAAATGGCACTACTGCTCCTGGATGTTCTGTTCTCTTTTGATTCCTTATTCTCCTTGTGTGTGAGCAATACCTGTTACATATGCTCAAGCTCACTGCTTCCCACGCAGCTGTGTCTACTCCACTGACGAGCCCATCGAGGCCTCTTCACTTATTCACAGTGTTTCAGGTTTCTAGCCCTTCCGCGTGATTCTTTCTTACAGTGACCCCCCTCTGTGCTTCCTTAAACTTACCTGCTCTTGTGTGGTCCACGTTTCCCTTTAGAACCCTTCACCTAGGATTCCGTTATTGTAAGTATCCTGTCTGACAAGCCCAACACCCGTGTTCTGTTTCAGTCTATTTCTAATGCTGCTTGGTCTCTTTGAATTTTTCTTTTTCTTTTTTCTTCTTTTCATCATGCCTTGTGATTTCTTGTTGAACGCTAGTCATACTGTGTCAGGTGATGGGAACTGAACAGGTCGCGGGCATGAGGTTGCATGGAATTCTGGCTGGGGGCTGGGATTTGTTTAGTGCTTGTTCTGGCTGTCGACACCACAGACACCAAACTCCTCCAGGGTTCTTGATTGTATCCTCTCGGTTTTACCTATCACTTTGGGGTCCCGTAAGTGTTCTTTCTCAGAGAAAATCTGTGCCTTGAGCTCTTTTAACTGTAATTTACCCTGGTTATTCTGGGCCCATGGTGGAGCGCTGGTGAGATGGGTGGAGGGAAACAGTTCTATAATCTTAGGAGTAAACCCAAGTCCTCCACTGGGCCTGTGTTCTGGGCGGTGATATTCACAAGTGCTTCCTCAGTATCACAGCTTCCCCATCGGAAGTTTTGGAGACTGAGGCAGGCTGGAGGGGGCTGGGTGGGAGGCAGAAAGTTCCTCTCCCGCTGAGATCAGGTTGCGTAAGCGCTTTTCCCTAAAGAGAGGGGCTTTGCTATGGAGAACTCTCCTTGTGTTTCCCAGCAGTTGCTCTTTCTCTCTTCCTCCCACTTCCAGTTGGAGATTTCTCCTGGCTCCTCACTGTGCAAACCCAGGAAGGGGTCCTGGAGGTAAACTGTCACCGTGGGGGCCACGTCTCCTCCCTCACCTTCCAGCAGCTCATCAGGCTTATTGCTTATGTTCCTACCCGCACCGGGCTCCCGCCGCTTCTGTTCCAGGCGAGCTGACTCAGCTCCGACCCCGTGGTTCCCTATGTGATGGCACGCTGCGGCCTCAGCTCGCCGATGTGTCCAGGAAAGTTATCCATGTTCAGTTTGCTCTGCGTTTTCTTATTGTAAGGGGGTGAGTGACAGCTTCCAAGCTTTTTACATTGGAGAGCTAAAACCAGGCCAATAAAAAATCCCTGTGGGCGCATCTATGTAAAAGAGATACACAGAAAGCAAGGACTACAACTCGGCAGTGGCTTTTGATACTCAGTTGGAGATATAAAACCAGCCAAATTTCACAGCCTGATTAGCATTCATGTCCTCACAATTTGAAGAAATAGCCATCAGCTTAGGAGTATCACACGGGAGGCCGAGCAGCAGTCACTGCCAGCTCTTCCGGGGCCAAGGTTTAGAACACTGCCTGGGCGCAGAGGCGTGCTATTGTTGGCCACTGTCTGGCCACCACCATCTGTCTTGCTTCCCATATAAAGTCTGTCCCCTGCTGACTGATATATGTGGCATTCTGTGGAGGGCAGGTGCACAGATCTCTGAAAAGCATTCCCAGGCAAGAGCTTTCTTTGTCATTTGCATCTATCTGCCTGGCCTTCTGACATGACTTGTTCATGTACTGATTTGTAAAGCAAATTTCAGTGTAGCTCCCGTGTGAAACATTGGAGGGACTGGGTTATTTACTGTTTCCTTTCCCCGCTGAGGCTCACCCTCCCCGCGATTCCATGCCAGGCGATTCAGAAATGGGTTTAATCGAGCATGCACGGTAAGTTGGTGTCACTGTTTGTATGAAACTGTGGGAAACAGAACCCAAAACCCAGATATACCACATTCACCAGCACAACACCATAACTGTGCATGTCAGCATATGTTTGTCTAATGTCCCCTCCTCTGGAAACTCGCAAGTGGCCTCAGTTACAAAAATAGAGATCTGTGTATGTCAGCCTGTGGTTGGAGCAGGTCTCCTAGGATCAGAGGACAAAGGGTGCTTGTGGGGACTCACCATCCTTGCCAAAGATTTAGTTGGAAATTAGCCCAGAGCTTTCTATTTATGTATATTCTATTCAACACTTTGTGCTGTATCTGGATTAATTGAATAAAATATCTGTAACTAACTTTACCCTGATTCACTTATATTTTAAAGAACTAAAGATTCACTCTGTGGGTGTCCAATAAAGGGGCAATGAACTAAGCCAACAGTGTCTTTAATTCATGTACCGATTTAGCATATGGTATCTTTGAAAAATGTGTATCCCAATGACACTTCAAGTCTCCCATGCACACTCACACAAAAATTCATTAAAATCCACCCTGAAAAGCATGGGGAAGGAAGATCTTACTGAATTTCTAGAATATGACTGTGTCTAGCTCTCAATCATACATCGCTCCCCCTCTACTTCCCATTCTTAAAACTAGAATTGAAAGATGAGAGAGTACAAGAGGGAACGCGTGTGAGGGTGTTTAGTCTCAACAAAAGGTCTGAGCAGTAACCTATCATGTGAAAACATAAAACATTATGTCTGCTATAGCTTACCCCTTTATCCTCCCTCAAAATAGTTTTCATTATAGTAGTTTCTACTTTAACTAGAAAACTTTACAAAACAATGCAAGCCTTTGAGGGAGAACCACAGGCTACATCTAACCTCAAGCCAAAAGCTAACATCATAGTGATTTATACAAATGATGTGTTTCACTCAGAAACCCCACAAAGCCTGCATTGAAAAAGCTCAGTCAACCTTAAACATCGTAGTTATAATGGCAAAACACTTGACTTCCCAAAAGTCAGGAGAAAGAGAATCATGAAATTACAACAGCACCCTCATTCATTTCATTTGCTTATGAATTATCTTTTAAATATCAGTGGATTTAGGATATGTACCTAAATTTTCAAGGTTATGTTTTGTCAACAATATGAGAAGAATCTTAACATGAACAGAGGAAGGGAACAGAAAGTGATGAACACACTAGGAAGCACCCAGAATTTGGAATCCGATGCTGATCACACATCTCACCCTTGCTCACTGCTTCTTTGAGACATTAGATACATGGAAGCTTCATTTCGTCATCTGAAAAATGGGGATAATAATGGCACATTCATCTCACAGTCTTTAAGGATTTAGTCATAGGCAGGATTTAGTCCACAAGTGTCTGTGAACACATCTGGCTAGCAGCAGACATAAAGTATTTATAAAGAGAAATACCGGAATAGCCCTAGAGAGGGGTGCACTTAGATAGAATGGGGCTTCATTTAAAACTTAATCCTTTTATAGCTTTTCCCTGAAGAAGAGAGGCCTTCACTTTACCTTCCTGATTTCCCCATCCTAATTCCTGAGGCTGAAGTTAGACTGGATAGCATGAAGAGGCTATCAGGAACTTAACTCTGAGTTCTTCATGTAGCAGCCAAGATTGAGTTCTGTGTGGGGACTCAAACACATTTCAGTCTGAACTCTTAGCTTCAGACCCCAGTTGTCATGGATTTACCTCCTCACAGTAAACAACTACAGAAACTTGACAACTTCTAACAACAACTGGTTTTGTAAAATTCCTTGGGCAGTATCCAGCCCAGCTACAAAAGTGAGCTCTGATGGTTGCCACTTTCACAACAGGGTGGTCTTCAAGGGAGCAAGAAGAAAGCGCCAAAGAAGGAACCCCAAAAATGTGTGTCCACTTTCCTGTCAGGTTTCTGGCGGGCCCTGATGCCAGCTGAGCACACAGTCAGAGATTTCCACAGCTGCACAGAGACGTCAGGGTGCAAGGGTCAGGCAGAGTGGGCTCTCCTTAGAGGACACTGCAGGTTCTCATTTAAGTTCCATGGAAGAGCATATCATAGGCATGAGAATATATTTATCTTTAATTTTTTAATGAAAGTATAGTTGACATAAAATAATATTGGTTTCAGGTGTACAACACAGTGTTTTTCGATATTTATATATCTTATGATTTGATCACCATATATTTTAATGATTTAAATAATTCAGTATTTTTTTAACCTCTGCAGAGTTAAATTAAAAGTCAAGAATAAGAAGGTAACTACAAAAATCAACAGATGATTGCAAATTACCTAAATGATAATGAGCATATGACATGCAGCCAAGCAATGGCTTAGAAGAAAATGTATTACTTTAAACACATATACTAGTAAAATAAAAAAGCATAAAATAAAGAATCTTGGTTTCTGCCTAAGAATGCAGAAAAATAACAACAAATTAAATCCACAAAAATGAGATGGGCAAAAGTAATAAAAGCAGAAAAAATAAAAAATAAAAAACAAAAATAGAATTGAGAAAAATCAATACAAATTTTATTATTTGAAAATATGAATAAAATAAATCACTAGCAAAACTAATGAAGAAAATAAAGAAAAAAACCCCAATAATTTCAAAGAGGAAGACTGAAAAGATCTGTACTCCAGATCTTCTAGCTATTTGGATGAAAATATGGAATTATTTAAAAAACTTTATGATGATAAATTCAAATATTTTGATGAACTGGACAGATTCTTTGAAAAATATAATATTGACACAAGAAGAAATAGAAAACATGAGTAATCTATATCTTTAAAGAAAGTGAATCCTTAATCAATAAACTTTTAATAAAGAAAACTCCATTCTTATAAGTTTTCTAGGAGAATTCTGAAAAACATGTGAGATGTAATTCCAATCTTGCATGAAAATTAGACAGGACAGTAAATAGAGGAAATATTTTCAAACACATTTCACAAGACCAGCACTAGCTTTACACTGCATCCTTATGAGGCCACAGCACTAGCTTTACACTGAATCCTCATGAGGCCACAGCGCTAGCTTTACACTGCATCCTCATGAGGCCATCCCAATGAAGGAAATCAGCAGCTGATATTGCTCCTGAACATGGACGCAGGAATACTAAGCAACACATTAACAAATAGTTACGTAGATGATGAATAATACAAAACAAAAGTTCAAGTAATGAGATTCACTCCAAAAATACAGAGCTGACTGAATATATCTTAAAACAAATGAATGTAATTTATCACATTAATAAAGGATAAAATGATATTTCAATAGGTATTTTTAAAATTCCAAAATTTCAAAAAATATCTCTTAATTAAATTCTCAGCATATCAGGAACAAATGGGAACATTCTCAATGTAATGAAGAGCTTGCTATGAAAGCTACAGGTAACATCATGTCTATTGATGGAGATTTGGAAGCATTTCTCTTACAGCTGATATAAAACATGGATAAGCATTATCACCATTTCAGTCACATTGTACAGACACCCCTAGCAAGTGAACTAAATGATATTCCTGGAAACAGAGTCAGTAGAAAAATTATCAATTTTATTTTTATATACTAGCAAGACAGGTGGATTGCAATACAGAACACAATTTATAATAATATTTAAAAATCCTTAGATATCTAGAAATAAGCCAACTAAAGTATGTGCAAGACTAATACACAACAAATTGCAAAATCTTATTGAGAGAGACTAAAGAACTAGTAAATCAATGGAGAGAGCTATGTATATTCATAGATGAGAAAACTTGAAATTTGGAAGAATTTATTTATGTATTCAATGCAACGACATTCAAATTACAGCAAGGATTTTGAGTAAATTATCATTCTTATCCTAAAATTCATGTAGAAATACAAAGGTCCAAGAATAGCCACAAATATCTTTAAGTTGAAAGCTAGTGGTCTTGTACTACCAGATAAGAAGATGATAAGGCTTTCTGTAATGATCCAGAATTTAAGAGCATTTGCTGTTGACAAACGGATGAGGGGCTAAAAGAAAGGATCCAGTAAGAGACCCGCTCACATGAGTTCACATGATTTTATAAAGGGATTACTTCACTTCTGTTCATAAAGTACGGTCTTCTCAATGAACAGTGTTGGATCACTTGGATAATTTAGAAAATTAATAAAATTTTAACTTGAGATGGATCATATATCTGAAAGGCTACAATTTTAAAGCTTTTGGAAGAAAATGTAGGAAAATAGCTTTATGATTAAGATAGAAAAATAAATTTATTAAATGGAACGCAAAAGCACTTTCCACAAAAGAAAAACCAATATTAACTTTAAAAATGAAAGCCTTCACTCATTGAAAAATATAAAGTGCTAAGTGAAAAATCAGGCCTCTGGTCGAATAATAGACTTTTTATATATATATGTATGTATATATATATTTTATATATATATGTATGTATGTATATATATTTTATATATGTGTGTATATATATACACACATACATATATATGTATATATGTGTGTATATATTTAATAGACATATCCATCAAAATATAGAACTATTTCAAATCAATAAGAAAAACAAGTCAAAATGGACATAAAATTTCAATAAACACTTTACAAAAGGGTAATCAAAATGTCCAATAACATATGAAAAACTGTTAGACATCATTATTCAGCAGGCAAATGGGAATTAAAAATAACCAGGTGCCGATTAGTCCTACCGTAACAGCTGAAATTTTAAGACTGGAGAACCAAGGACGCACAACAGCGAGAACTCTCTCCCGTTTCTATGTGGGACCAGTAGGTATAAGCGTTTGGACAAAGGTGAAAAGTGGGTTGAAGCTTACCATTAGCATAACCTACAGCCAGCGATTCCACTGCTGGGCATACAATGCCCAACGAATCATCAGTTGTCTCCATGAAAACACCACATGTACGAAGTATAAGAATGTTCTTATCAGCTTTACTTGTAACAGCCCCACACTGGAAATAACCCAAATGTCAATTGAAGGTAGAATACTAAATTGTGGTATATTCATACAGTGGAATAGCAGAGCAATATTCTGAAGCATAAATAACAGGAATGTATTTCATAGCTATAATAATGAGGAAAATAAAACACAGAGTGCTTACAAGATGCTCTGATTTATGTGTAGTCCAAGAACAAGAAAAGCAATCTGCGCTGACCGAACAGGGTGCCATGGGAGGCTGTGTGGAGTGCAGGGGCCTGGAGCGGTTTCCTGGTGCTGGCATGACCCCGTGTGTGGTCTGAGGGGAGAGTGTAAAAGCGTATACCTGGGGAAGAGTGGCTGCGCTGCACCCTTAACATAAGGCATGTGCTGTAATCACACCCCAACTTAAAACATGGAACTTGTCAAAAACTTACTAGTGTGTAACATTAAACAACCGATTTAAACCCAGTCTTGACTCTTTCATGTGCAAAATGAGATGAGTAACAGTAACTAAAATATGAAGCTTCTTCACATATTAAATGAGATAATGCATAATAATAGCACGTGGTTCAACGTGCAGAAAGTTTGATTTGCATCCCCACATAAACCCAGCCTTCTATTTTCTCCACCACGTTTAATTCAATGTTTGTCAGTCACACTGACATTTTAACTCTATTTAAATGGCCACTTAATACAAATTTCTAAACATCATATGCAGCTCATAGCATGTATTTATTAATAAAAGTAAAATGAAACTCAACCCAATTCGATGGTGCAATTGCTTTAGTATCAGTATGGGAACACAAAAATTTTAAGTGGTAGCGAATAATTTTTTCTAAAGGATAGCAGTGCTGTTAACACACAGTATGCTTTCACAGAACTGAAACTGCAAGTTTGTGCTCTTTGACCAACTCCTCTCCTATGCCCCTCCGTGCAGCACGTGGCAATCACCGTTCTGCTCCGTTTCTGCAAGTGTGGCTCCTTCAGATTCCACAGATAAGGGATGTCATGCAGTAGTTACCTTTCTGCTTTATCTCACTGGGCATAACGCCCTTAAGTTTCATTCATGTGGTTGCAAAAGGCAGGATTTTCTCCTTTTTTATGACTATTATTTTTTATGAATATTATTGTGAAATATATATATACACTTATGCATATATATACATATATATGTGTGTGTGTGTGTGTGTATATATATATATATATATATGGCAGGCATTTAGGTTGTTTTATGGCTAAAATATATATGTGTATATATTATACACATATATACATATGTATATATATATATATATATATATATATATATATATAAAAAAATTTTTTTCCCCATCATTGGCGGACACTTTGGTTGTTTCTACTTCTTGGCTACTGTGAATAGTGCTGTAATGAACATGGGGGTGTATATATCTCTTCCATTTCCTGTTTTCCTTTGGATGAATACCCAGAAGTGGCATGGGAGGGTCCTATAATAGTTCCATGTTTAATGTTTTGGGGAGCCTCTATGCTGCTTCCCACAGTGATGACACCCGCTTACATCCCCAGAAACAGCATGTAAGGGCTTGCTTTCCGTCACATCCTCGCCACCACTCGTTCCCTCTTGTCTTCTTCATAACAGACATCCTGAGATGTGTGACATCACGTTGCTGTTGTGACCGGCATTTTCTTATCGATTAGGGATACTGAGCATCTTTTCATGTATTTGTTGGCCATTTCCACATAAATCCATAAGTTTGAACCAAAACCCCTAACTCAAAATTATAAAATCCCCAAACATTCTGAAACAGAATTCATATCATTATGAATTGACTTGACCTGTTCTGCTCCGATGCTAGTTAATGCCTTTGCTTGTCCCGTGTCATGTGGGCATGTTTGACTTTTGCTGCAGAAATAATGATGTGTTATTAAGTGGTAATGGCCCAGACATGGTCACGGGGTCATTAGGAGTTTATATGATCTATACACTGTATT
This sequence comes from Hipposideros armiger, assembly GCF_001890085.2. Taxonomy (NCBI): domain Eukaryota; kingdom Metazoa; phylum Chordata; class Mammalia; order Chiroptera; family Hipposideridae; genus Hipposideros; species Hipposideros armiger. The sequence continues at coordinate 1,849,259 of NW_017731535.1, forward strand.
CCCTTCTTAAAAGTCAAAGAATTCTGAAAGCATGTGTCCCCTAATATTTAGGAAAAGGATTGTTGATTAATATTAGCTCAGGGCATTGTAAGACAGTAAAAACAAGAAAATTAAAAAGAGTATGTTACCTCGCCCAGCCACCCTACTTATTAGCAAACTAACTACACATGGATAATTTACCCGATTCGTCATGAATGAAATTTAAATAATAACAACACATCTTTTAATACAGTTTGAGTATTAAATAAGCAAATATATAATACAATGACCACGATAATTCCCAATATCTAATGTTCAATGAATGAGGGCTTTTCTAGACCCTTTTTCTATTATTTCTATTATTACTTTATTGTTATTAAATATTATTTATTATTTAATAATTAAGTTATTAAATAAAATGCATTGCCTTTTTATACTTGAGCAATAGCAAGCAAACTACGAATGTGTCTTCTGTAACTGCCCTAATATTAACAAAAGACATCTGCACGCCGCCTGGAAACCTGCTTAGGCTACAATCACATCCCTAGTTGCACCTGTGGCTAACATGGTGGCGGCACCACCTGCTTTCGCGTAGCTGCAGGAGCTCAGGTCCGGTGCAAGAGCTCCGCCGGGCACGTCTAAAGCATGGGGAGCCCGCTGCGCCCCGTGGCAGGCTGCACACTGCATCAAGCGCTGCTCACATCCAGTGACTTTTACGTAGCAATTAATAAGTATCTTAATGTACGAATAAATGGGGGACTGCAAGTGAAACTGTTGACTTGCAGCATGTCAGTGACACAACCTGGGCAAGAAACCTGTACAGCAGCCCCCCTTTATCCACAAGGATCCAGTCCAGGACCCCCGGGGAGGCCTGACACCACGGAGAGCACCAAACCCTAGACACACTATACGTCCATCCCCAGGGTAAAGTTTGATTTTTAAATGATATGCAGTAAAGGCTAAGCACAATAACTGGCAATAAAATAGGGCAACTGTAACACTACACGGTGACAAGTAGTGTGACGTGGCCTCTGTCTCCTCTCGTCCCACCTGACCCACCTGGTCACTTAAAGGAACCGCTGTCCCGTGTCTCGTTGGCGAGTCCGAATCGCCAGCGTCACCGCTCCTGCATTTTGGGGCCGTTAGGAGGTAAAGTCAGGGCGCCCTGGACACAAGCCCTGCGATAGCGACACCGCCACACGCGACCCGATCACCAGCAGCTGCGACGTGAGGGGCTCGGGGCGGCGTGGGGACGCTGTGGGGACGCGGGACCCACGGGCCTTCACGTCCCGGGTGGGGGCGGGGCAGAGCGCATCACGCGAGATTTCACCACGCCACTCAGGCGCAATTTAAAACTTATGAATTGTTGATTTCTGATCCCCAAGTGAAGCTGTGAATTTATCTCAGAGATTCTGAATGTCTGTGAAATTAGCCATTGAGGTGTTCAGGTGGCCACAATCTAGGGCTAGCCCGAGGGTAACCTCCCTGAGTGACCGGTGTGGGGGGAACAGCTGTAAGCAAGTTACCAGAGTAATAGAAGAGTCATAGAATTTAAGAATTAGAACTAGGCACTTCAGTCTTCAGGTGCACCGGTTCAGATTCCCTAATATTGGCCTTTTATTCCCTAAATAATGGCAGACATTAAAGTGGAAGACAAAAATAATTGGAGAATTAAAAGTGAGAATAAAGCTAGATTTATTAAACCTCACATAAATTTATATGCTAGAAATTAATGGCATTTTAAATGAGGAAATAACATATGAGCCCTGTAACATAAGAAAATGGTACAGTTTCAATGCTTTTCTCTTGATTTATATGTATTACACAAATATTATACAATAAAAAATAATTGTAAAATGTCAACTCAGTTCCCTGAATTATGGATTTTCATTTTCTAACACATGTCATAGAAAATAATGGATTGATTGGTCTGACTCTACTATAAGGAAGAAAAGTTTCATCACAGCTAATTAGAATCTTGCTGCGTCTCTCTTCTCAAAGGTACTAATCTAAGATATCCTCCATTTCCCCTCTAGAGCTCACGTGCTCGTGAGTGAATCAAATTTCCTGTGTTTTTATTTCATGAGACATTCGGTCTTAGCATCAGGTTTGTGGTTTGTTCTTACCAACTAGAGTAAAGGGATCGTATAGACTGTGCTCCAACATCAGAAACGTAACCTGCACCCAAACTGTCAAATTTGACGAGTGTGTTTCCTTCAGGTATTTCATTTGGTATGAAATGACCCTTTAAAAGTGTAGGAAACTTACACTTTTCCGGATACCTGGGAAAGCACTTTAAAGAAGAGGACTTGTCACCTTTTTATCAGTCTGGGTCCGCGTGCAACAGCAGAACCCAAGGCATCCTGTTCCATGGAGGGAATTGATACACTGTGTATTTATTGGAAGAGTTCAAGCAGGAAGAAATAAAACAAACAGGAAGAAATTGAGGTGGGGGAGGTACCCTGGGGTAGAGAGGCAGGGAGAGGTCAGCAGCTGGGGCAGCCTAGCCAGGAAGGCCTTCCAGAAACAGCGGTGACTGGCGACATTAGGCAGGACTGGAAAATGGAGGCTTTGAGGAGGAACACAAACTCTTCTGCCTTTAGAAACAACTTTTCCTGACTTTCTCTCATATATTATCAGGCTCATAGGTATTATAAAATTTTCAGCTAAGAAAATACTACTAAGGTCTCTTTCTTCTCCTTAATTCATTTTGCTCTCCTCTTATTGATTGATTTAAATAATATCATTACAGCATCACAGTTTTATACATTGCCTGCAGTCAGAATATTATCCCCCCATTTTTTTTTTTGGAGTTGTATATAATTATATTAAACCGAAGCTTTTCAAACTACCTCAATCGATCCTCAATAGAATATTGAATTAAGTAATTGATGTCAGGAAACTTTTTTCTGTTTTATCTTTTCCACTTTGAACTAAATGGCCCCAAATGTTTTCTATTTGAATGAATCCATTCATGTTGACGATACAGTAGATATAACAAAACTTTGGTTCAAACCTCATTCCTTATTTTTATTTATTCTTCTGTACATTTATATAATTTTTGCCTGTAGATTGCCCTTTTTAGAACTTTTAAATCTCAAAGTGGACAAACACCTTCAATGTTCTATATTATAATTTTAGGAAAAACGTCCATTATAATCAATCATTCATAAAAATTTAATACTGAAGAAAACTTAATAGCGAGCCAAAAATAATATTTTCATCATTAAGAGAAACGATGGCAAATTATGCATGAATGCTAACAGCGTAAGCTCTTAAGTGCGTCTGATGGCTTTGTAAAATATTGATGTCCGAGAAGAGGTCTCCTTAATGTTTGACAAGTCTTCCTGGAACACCCTGATATAAAAACCACCATTATATTTATGCTGAAAGAGTTGATGGACCGATAGCAAGATCTTCATTTGTAAGTGGGGTCAAAAATGCCTTGGTGGTTATGTGAAACTTTAAGACTTTGGTGAAAACTCGTTCGGTAAAGCAAAACTCTGTGTGCTCCTGTTGCAAACATGGGAATGGGAGATCCTCTGTCAACCCAAGGTCTCCTAGAAACAAGCATAGTGGGAAAGTAAAAAGCAAGGTAAAATCAACTGTAATTTAAAAGCAGACATCTGAGTCTGCAGTGAAGTCTCGCACTGCAATTCTTAGAGCGACTCATTACTACCCACTCCCTCCACACTAAAACACCCAAACATCAGTATGTCTGGGTGGGTCTCAGGTACTAACTTACTGGAATGAAATGTGATCAGACAAACTCCCATAGGAAGCCACAGAAGAGGTAAACACTCGTGTGCGGCTCTTATTCTTTTGGGTGGGGCTTACAGTGCAGATGAAAATGACCCACAAGAGAATGGGACTGAACAGAGGAATTTCAGTTCACTTGTTCCAATCACCCCTGCATCCTAGAAGATCCTTCTTGTCCATTTGTTGACAATAACAGAGAACTTAAGTTATCACAGTGATGGGGCACTGAGATGGGCGGAGTCCTTATGAAAGGTGCCACGGTGTGAGTCCAGCCCAGGTCAGCAAAGGGTGCCAGCCCTGCAACCCCACAGAGGGCAATGCGGCTAGGGCTGCTCAGTCAGGGGTCCACAGAGCCTCAGGTGATGGTGTCAGTAATGATGACCTTGCTACCCAATGTAGGGAGGACCAAACACATATGAATTTTGTTTGTCTGAGCAGCAAGCAGGAGCCACATCTGACTCAGAAACAAGTCAGTGTGTCCCGTGTGCTGGTGTGCAGCCACAAGCGCCCTTCAGGGCTCTGAGCCTCCATTCCCCACAGCTCAGACCTCAGCAGGCTTAAGGATAAAGATGGTTAGGGATGCCGGGAGGAGCTCGGCCTTCTGGAAGGGGAGGGACTACGACATGTATGACTGCTGGAGCCAGACTGACTGTGTGACCAGCCTGGCTGGTACTGTGGGGTGAGGGCACACCCCTATTCACCTAACAGGTTTCAGCAGGGCTCTCAACAGGGAGGGAAGTGAAACTGATCTTGACCTTGGGGGTGGAAGGGATGGGCCAATTCAATGTTCTTTAGTTGTTTCTACTTCAAAGTATATAGTAGGAATTAGGGTGCTGTGTGCTTGCATGTCCCTGTCCCATGTCACAGAAATTCCAGGGTTCTTTCAATTAGGGTGCCTCCTGGATAGAATTGCTGGTTCCCTGCAACCCTGATGAGCACGATGGAGATGCGAGTTTCTCTGACTAGTGCTGTTTGTTTCTGAGTGGAGCTCTGGCAAAGGGGGGCCCTCTCCACCCAGAGACAGACCTCAAGGGTCTTGGACTGTCACCCTCGTGACACAGCCACCAGATACACCCTGCTTGAAAAGCAGCCATTAGCTTCCTAATGGGACTATGGGCTTTTGTTCAAAGTAAACAGCTGACCCACGAGGCCGTGAGGCTGACATGCTGGGCGTGCCAGCTCAGACTCCAGGCGCCCAGTGTAGGGAGGGCCTGAGGACCTCGCTGTCCAGATGGAAACAGTATATTAAGTACAGAACGGACTCTCTCCGTGACTAAACTCGCGTCCGGCTCCCCTGAGCCCTCTTCCTGACCAGGCCACAACCTTGTTCTACGAGAGCTGCAGACATTCAGTTCAGATTATTCCCACCTCACACACACTAAGTGACCTGAACTGACACGCACGAGTCAGCTCAGGCTGCTGTCACAAAAACTACTGGGTGACTTAAACAACAGACATTGAAGTCTCACAGCCCTGGAGGCCGGAAGTCCAAGATCAAGGTGCTGGCAGACGGGGTCCCTGCCTGGTGAGAGCCACTTCCTGGCTTGCAGACAGCCTGGGGGTCCTCACGTGGGGAAGACAGCTCTGAGCAATTCCTCTTCTTAAAGCACACTCATTCCTCCATGGAGCTCCACCCTCATGGCCTCATCTAAACATAATTACCTCCAAAGGGCCACTTTCAAACACCGTCAGTCACACCGGGGACTAGAGTTTCAACATCAGAAATCTGGGGGCAGACATTCAGTCCATAACAAAGCACCAGCCTATTTTCTAACAGCTCAAGACCACATCCAAGGGTGACCTCAGCTTCCCTTCAAGCTCCTGTCTGAGAAAGCAGGATACTGCCAGGGAATTTTACGGTTGTTTCAGCCCACCGGTTCTGATAGGCAGATAACCCCAGAACCTCTCTTGAAGCACTTAGAAAGCTAGCAATTATAAGTCCTTCCTCTATAAGTCCCCTTTGAGATGTAAATCGCTATCACCCAGGGCCCTGTCCTCAGGTCTGAAATTCTTCTCCTTTGAAATACAAAGAGGTAAGTGTCAGTCCTGCCTCTGTAGGAGCCAGGGAGCCCAGATTCCACAGGCCCAGTTAGAAAGCCCGGGTTAACCAGCCCCCTTCTCCCTTCCATATATTTCCACTCTCCTGGCGCTGCTCAAACCCCCAGGATTCCTGGCTCCCTGCTCCTCATTCTTGCTTTATAAGGTGTCACTGCACCACTACCCAGAGCTCAGCTCAGTTCATGTTGAACGCTTTCCCCTATTGTACCAGTTATCTAGGGTCCACCCTTCTTACTTGGGGACGGCTCCTGGAGGGACTGTTTACTTAGTATTTATGCATACAATGCAGCCAATCATTCCTACAACAGGAGCCATCCAATGAGAAGAGCTGGTAAAAAGGTATCCCTGGCACTAGTGCAAGAGGTCAGTGATGACACTTGGGCCCTGGACAGAATCAGTCCAGCCTCAGTCATGGCCAGGGTCCTTAATGATGGTGGGCCCCTCCGTGTGGGCCAGGACAGAGCTGGAACAATCACCAGTGCATCTTATTGTGTCTGGATCAATGTCACAGGCCAAATGGAAGGCCTATGCAGAAACCTGAGGAAAAAGCCACCATGGTCTAAGGGGAACCCTGATGCTTCCTGGCATTCATCCAGCTGGCTGTGTGCAGGACACTGGGTAAGGCTGAGGTCCACGCTGCATTGGAGTCTTGTTAATGGCAGCCTGAATTAGAGGCTGTAAGACCAAAAAATGAATGGGTTTTCTCCCGCCCTCTTTAGGTCAAATTAATCAGAGTGGCTGACAGAGTGGCTTACTCTTGGGAAATTTTGCCAACCAAGACATGTAGGAGTGAGTGGTATTTATTATAGGAAGACAGTTCCCTAGGGGCCTCTCCTATTTCCGCTTATCTTGCAATAAGCAGAGGTACTGATAGCCTGCGTTCCATAATATCTTTGTTCTAAAATGTCAAGGAGGGCTCAGGTCAATTCCTTTTCTTAAAGGAGCTCTCAGAGCTTTCACAGTAACCAGTCTTGGAAGATAGAGATAACACTTCCATCTAGAGCAAAGGGTGAGAGTATTTACTGGCCATTATAAAAGAGTTATCTTCCCAAAGACAGATTCCTCTACTGTAATGTAACTCACTGTACACAGGCGTCATGTAGCCTCTTCCTGTTGCTAAGAGGGAATTAGGGCCTGTGGGGTCGCTTGCAAAAAAATGCTGATGTTCTGGCTTCGTACTATTTTTGTGAGTAATGATGCCATTTATTTCTGACCCAGGAATCTCATGTCTCAGCCAGCATCCATGAAACTTGTAGCTAGAGTTTTAGCTTGCAAGTAGAATAGATTAGCTGACCTTTCACAAGTCTTGACAGATTTTAATTTGGTTTCTGTGATTTTTTTTTTCTATCAACACTTTTCAACTATTTTTTTAAAATTTATTAGCTCCCTCGAAGCATGAACAAGTAATGAATTATAATAAAATATTAAAGAGAAAAATCCTTTTCTTTAGGAGCTTACTATATTTTACGTATATTTATTAATTTGTGTATTAAACAAATAGTGATTGTCAACAATGCTCTAAAAGTTATAGGAACGCATACAATGGATTGTCATGGAGTTAGACACAGATACTGTTATCACTTACTTGATTGCATTAGAGCTAAGCGGAGGACAGATAAATGTATGATGCTGCACGTGTTCACCTGACTGAAGGGGGCTTATGTCAGTCTGGTTGGGTGGCTGAGAGGCTTATGGTTGGGGCGCTATACCAACCACCTCATATGTCCCCTTCCAATTCTCTTGGCCTCAGTAGCCTTCGTTTCTTATTCCAGCCACTGCTTATAGGGAACTCACCCAATTTTACTCAAATCAAATAGGACAGCAACTTCCCACATGCCTCTCGCCTCCTGCCCTAGAATTTCCCACTTGACACTGAGGCCCCATGACCTTGGATCTGAGCAACTTGCTTGGATGTGAGATCCTGCCCACGGGGTGAACCTTTGACCAGCAGAGTCAGGAAAGCGCAGATACATTTGTTTGCCTTTCTCCCTGGAGCCAGCCCTTCCCATGGCACAGCCTGAGACACTAGTGATACGTCGTGTTGGCAGATGGTCTGATGAGATTGAAACCAGTGTCTCTCGAGAGGTAACAGGTGGTGAACACCTGAGAACTCTGCCTTTGTTTTGACTCATGCTTTTCCTGGACTCACTCCTCTTTTTCCTCCCTCCAGCTTCCCAAAGACTGCACGCTAATCAAGTCAATACGCCGATGTGTTTGGCTGGGGCTGTGCTTCCTGGAGAACTTGGACAAAGACAAGTGGATGATGAACTAGGTGACATTTAAGTTGAGCAGACAATGTCGGGGTGTACAGAGACGCAGCAAAGCCAGAGGCAAAAGGTTATGCTAGCGATATGAAGATAATCGCCCTGGGAGGAAAGGAAGGTAAGCATGTGGAGGAAACGGACGTCAGCGAGGCTGATTCTGCACTGGGATTCTGACAACCTCCAGTGAAGGGATTCATGGTCCCGTCTCAGAAGGTACGTAACAGAGATCATGGTAAGTGGGATGTTAGGCCTATCAAGTCAACACTCAAGCAAATGAAATAATTGACAAATGGAGACAGGTTCCCTATCAGGCCAGGATTAGCAGCACAGAGAGAATACGGCCTCTTCAAAACCAAACATGCTCCTCTCACCTTATGTTCGGTCTTGGAATTGTCAAATGACTCTGGAAGTGGTTCTGGTGTAAATCTCACTAGCCCCTCGGGCTTCTTGAGTTGTCTCTAGTAAAGTTTACTTACTTTGACCTGCCCTAGGAGACCCATCCACTGGACTCGGAGGGGGCGTGGGCAGAAGCTGGGGGAGAACGCCCCAGGCAGGTAACAAGAGGGCTCTGCACCAACCTGCGGGGACGGTTTGTGCTCAGTCACGGTTTGTGCTCAGTCACGTGAGGATCAAGAGGTGAATGGAAGTAGAGCGGACACAGGAAGAAAGGTCATGGACAGGAACAGTAAAAACCAGGCCGTTAGGACACGATAGTTGCACAGGAGGTTTGTTAAAGGTACCGTATTTGCCGGCGTACAAGACGACTCGGCGTATAAGACGACCCCCTAACATTTCCACTCAAAATACAGAGTTTGTTATATGGTCGGCTGTGTGCGATTTTGCGAGTGTGGTAAAATCGCATAACAGCAAAATCGCATAACAGCCGAGCATACACCCAGCAGCGCTGCTGATGCCTGAACAGGTATGTGGAATGAAGTGGGCGGGCATCGGGAGGCCACTATGGCACGGGGCAAGCACTATGGGCAGTCTGTCTGAAGTGTACCTGGCATATAAGACGGCCCCCCACTTGGAGGCATATTTTTCAGGGCCAAAAAATCGTCTTATACGCCGGCAAATACGGTACATCCACATTTAAACCCAAAGTTAGCAACATGAAAACACTGCAAAGACACAAAGAGAGGCCTACGGTAGAAAGGGGGAAAAACAAAACCTCGGGCCACAGGGAGAGTATCCTAGAAAATATATTCAACCCAAGAAAAGAACAGAAAACGTGCTTTTAAATGGCAAATCGTTTATTACAATGATAGTCCTGATAAGGTTGCACTATATTCAAAGGCTCTTTCTTGCACTGATTTTTGAAAAGTCATTTGCTACAATGTATTCAGAAACCTTAACAACACTCAACTCAAATTTAGGACTCAACTCAGATGTTTGACCTCCTAGGATTCTACAACCATTGCTGGCATTTACTGAGTGTGTCATATATTTCAAATGCTGATCTGATTGTTTTCTGAATGTTTATAGCTTCACATTCTCCCACCTGTGAAGGTAGATGCTATTCTCATCTCCATTCTAGACAAAGAAATGGAGGCATGGTGATTTTAAGTAATTTGCACAAGTTCGAATCAATTTTAAGTGCAGAGTCAGAACTGACTTCAAATTCTCACTTATAACTACTCATATACTACTCATTAACTACTTCAAATACTTTGTCCTAATTTATCCTAAAGACATATCGATGTGTTAGTGGTTATAAACATATTCCAAAAGCATAAAGCAAAATTAGGAACAACTGCTATGCTCCACATAGCAGAGGTCCACATCTATCTATACTTTTTTCTTGGGGTAATGTGAAACCTTTACAAATGTTTTCTTGGAAAAGCAACTGATAAAAATGATACAGCATTCACTATCAAGTCAGCTCTGTTATCACGCTGGCTTTGCAAACATGAATTTGTTCCAATAGGATTGATATATCGGGAAAACTTTGAGCATATCAGGAGTTTGTGTTTGTTTATGCTTGATTTCATCTACAAGAAAAGCTGGGCATGTTGGGAAACAGCACTGAGCTGAAGGGGACTCGTGCTTTATGAAAGGGGGCCCAGGGAGCTTGCTAGCCCCTTCCTGTGCAGACGCAACGAGAAACCTGCACCCGGAAGAGGGCCCTCATCCTGCCATGCTGGCAGGCTGACCTCCAGAACTGTGAGAACTCAATGTCTGTTGCTCATAAGCCACGGTCTATGGTATTTCTTTACAGCAGGCAGAACGGAGTAAGACGGACCAACAAAACAATCATCCACAGAAACCTGACCAGAGCTACAACTGTGACACACAGGCCCCAGATTCAGAAACAGAGAGTGCTGACAGGTAGCTTAGCTCCTCTGGGTACATTGAACCAGAGGGTGTTTGCTTTAAGGTCAGGACAGACCCAAAGCCACCTGGAAGCCAGGGACTGCATGTAGGCTTGGCCCTCCTAGAGGAGGAGAGGGATGCAGGAGGCTGCACGCCAATCCTGGATCTGCAGACCATGGAAAGACACATCCATCACAGCTAGGGCTCGGCCGAGACATGTACTTGACTGTGTAACTGGATCTGAGTGGTTGCCCATGTCCTAGCAACACAGAATTCCCAAGAGGCAAAATGTCATCTGCTTTGAGCTTGGCTGCATAGAGGCTCAAGAGATTATTTAAATATGTATATTTAGTGGAAGCACAAAAACAAGAACATACATACGATGCAGAATGCCCAAGTTACTAGTTGGGATGGGAAGGGGGGCGATAATTAAAATAATGATGATAATAACAGCAATAATATTAATTCTGTGATAAAATATAAACTAATAACTTAAAGTTTTGATGAAGTACTTCCTAGGGTTCTTCCTACTGTCCGCCCGGCTCAGCCTGAGACTGAGGCAGCTGATGTGTGTGGTTCTCAGAGGGGCCTGCTCAGCGATCCCGCTCCTTTGCTCTACAGTAAGGCATCTCTAGTGATCTGACCGCAGGGTTTTATATGCCTCTCCCTAAACATAGGTGATGTTTGTTCAGTTCCTTTTGCCCAGTTCTGTTAGATTTTCACCTATGCCCTGAGGGGGACAGAGTTGGCTGCCTTCCCACAGCAGTTTAAAGCTTTTATTCCGTAGAAAAGCTAGGGAAGGTGGATTTACAGGGGTTTTGTGTTGTTCGCGCAGCTTGGTGCTTTTCCTCCCCAGCCTGGGCCAGGCCCGAGGCCTCCTTCTTGCCTGCGGGGCCCGTGGAGAAAGACTGAAAATGAGTTTGAGACCCACTCCCTGATGTTGCGGCTCCCAGGGACTGTGTTCGCTCATGCTAGCTTATACTTGGCATTTCACAATATAGTGTTTAAAAATTGGACGTAATTATTCTTATTGGATTGTAAGGCAAGCCAACGTCTGTCCAGGTAAACAGCGCTTTCACTCCGTTTCTCTTTGGAGCTCTGACTTTCCGTGGATTTAGGTGAGTTGGTTGCCTTGTGGCCTCAGCTCTCAGGTGCTGTAAAGAAAAGTTGTGATTCTGTAGCTTATAGAGCTTTTTTTGTAGAGTATACACATAGTTGTCAGGGCCAGAGCAAGGCTTTAGATGGCTTTAACGTACTCTAACAGAAGTCAAAATAGAATAATAATTTCTTGCAAATAATATATATATATATTTTTATTTTTAAATGTTTGTTTCAGTTCCTGTTTGAAGATAGAAAGTTCTGAAAATTTTTTAATTAAAAATTATTTTTCAAAATTTAGAAAACTTCCAAATAATGTTTTTTAACAATGTGTACCAACTGTACTTTGAAAGTTATTAAAGGTTAAAGCTGTACAAATTGTTTGTATCTGTGTGTTCCTGTGTGTGTACATACAGTGTATTAGTTCCATAATGCTGCCGTAACAAAAGACTGCTCCACGGCTGTCTCTTAGTTCCTGGTGTTTCCTGGCAGACCTCGGTGCCCTGCGGCTTGTAGATGGAGCACCTCACTCTCTGCCTCCGTCTTCACATGGCTTTCTTCCTTCGTGTCTCTGTCTCTTCCCTTCTTATAAAAATACCACTAATATTTGATCAAGGACTCATCCAACTCCAGAATGAACTCATCTTAAATTAACTAATTACATCTGCTCCTATTTCCAAATCAGTAACATTCTGAGACACTGGGGGATGAACTTCAACATCTTTTTGCCAAAAACGCCATTCAATCCATAACACATATACACACACATACACACGATCGTGAAAGGGCTGATTTTATGCTAGGAGTGCAAGGATGGTTCAACATCGGAAAATATTGCATCATTATAATTCATCACACTGATATTCATATAATCATTTCATTTAATGATGAAGGGGAAGTTACATCTAACTTTATCCATTCATTCTGCAATGATGGATAATGACTAAAAAACCTTATCTACTAGCAATCTTTCTCAAATAACGTATTATTTATGAAACTTTAAGAGTATCCCGAGTGATCAGAAGGGGATGCTACAACCAACTTCCTCTGAGTACGGTACTTTTTTCTGGAGTTCATAATAACTTTCTATTTAAAAAAAATAAATTTGCATGAAAGTTGGAAAAGAAGAAACAACATTTTCATTAATTCAGGTGATCTTGTATAGTCCCAGAATTTTATGAAGACTTATCAAAACGTATATTTAATCAGTTGTGTTTTTTAATGATTATTCTTCAGCAAGGTATGGAAAAAACAATATTAGGGACTGATGGAAGGAGAGTGTCACTGAGTAAAGTTCCTTCATGACAACAACTGGAAATAGCAACTAATACAATAAAACCAGCAAGAAAAATAGAATCATTGCAGTCTCATTTGTTCCACATTTATTCTTTATGCTTTTACCATCATCAACGACTGAGAACTAGAATTCAGAATCCCAGAATGCAAATCAGAAATAAGGGCAAATCTTGTACTTTGACTAGCTAGATCTAGAAGTAAATACCACCAGGGTTCTAACTGGGTAGTGTTGGTTAGTAACTGTAAACATCCATTTTTTCACACCCATGCGTAATATTTCTGTTTTCTATATTTAAGCGTAAGCACACTACGAGGAACTTCATCTATTTCACTACATAAATTTTATCATCCTTATAATTTGTTGTCCTCCAAAAGTCTAAAGGTTAAGACCAAGCAAAAGTATATTTAAAGATATGAACTGATCTTGGTGGAAACCACCGATTTTATAGCTGACATCGTAGTGCCAGGTACACACGTTTAATCCTCACAGGCTGGTACAGGACTGTCACCGCTTGACTCCAAACGGGTCGTGAAGCTGCAGAGAGGGAATCTAAGAGGACAGAAGGTGAGCTCCAGCCCACAGACCATGGCAGGGGCACTGGCTGCAGTGAACAGAGGTCCCTGTTGTGTGAATTCCATGCAGGAGTCAGTTACCCCCACCAGGGTCACCTTTCCTGCAGCAGGAAAGCGAGACTTTCAATACTTGACTCAGATCACATACAAATCAGGTTGATATAAGCAATAACGTCCTTGACTCTGAAGGACAAAAAATAACCCTTTAATTACCATGTTTACATCTCCTTTTTTAGTTACCCACGGAAAGTAAACATGCTAAAGAGCACCCTGGCAATTACAGCCTGCTTTCAGACTGTTTAATTATGAGTGAATCAATCAATGTGACTCTAGTCACTGTCTCAGTCCAATGCTCGAAACCAGCTTTAAAAGTGAGCATTTCCCGTAGACATGAGCTTGCATTTCCCTCTTATATGGTGAACCCAGCCCTTAAAAGAATGAAACACAAAAGTGCCTCATTTTCCTGTACTTCCCCTGGAATTGGCTGTGACTCAAACTTTTTGATGACTATCCTATTGTTTATAGTCACCCCACAGCCATTCTTGCTTGAAAATGGCACAATTTCACCTGTCTCCCCCAATGAGAACGCCATGGCCTCAATGCCTACAATTTCTCTCACAAAACACAGATACATCCATTTGCTCTTTAAAGCTGAAACTAAAAATAAAAACCAAGTAATTCAGTGTATACTGATATCTGTTATGCCTCAGGAAAGCTACAGATGACCATGAACAGGGGGTCAGTCTTTTTCCGGAGTTTAACGTGCAGTGTAGGTTTGCTCTCATTTTTCTCCAAGGAGCAACTAACTTCTCTGTTATGCTTAGCATCCTGTCTTGTCGTCCACACTCTCCTCTCAAAAAATAAGCCAGATTATCCAAAAGGCAAGGATAACAAGTGTTGGTGAGATGTAGAGAAAAGGGAATCCTCATGCACTGTTGGAGGGAATGTGAGTTGGTGCAGCCACTATGGGTAACAGTATGGAGGTTCCTCAAAAATTAACCATAGCACTACCTTATGATCCAGCAAGTCCACTTCTAGGTTGGCATCCAAAGGAAATGAAATCACTTTCTCAAAAAGATCTCTGCAACCCCATGTCCACTGCAACATTATTCACAACAGCCAAGACATGGAACCACCTAGTGTCCATCAAGGGATGGATGGGTAAGAAGGCGTGCCATCACAGACAATTGTTCAGCCTCAACAAAGAAGGAAGCCCTGCCATTTGTGACAATGTGGATGAGCCTGGAGGACATTATGCTCAGTGAGCTAAGCCAGACACAGAAAACTGCACAATCTCACTTATGTGTGAAATTATAAAAAGTCAAACTCACAGGGCCAGAGAGCAGAATGGTGGTTGCCAGGGGCTGGAGCACGGGGCAAATGAGATGCTGGTTCACAGGCACATACTTTCAGTTATAAGATTAATAAATTCTGGGCATCTAATGTCCAGCAGGGCGACTACAGTTAATAATACTGCACTGTACACTTGAGATTTGCTAAGACGGTGGGTGGGGTCTTAAGTGTTTTTACCACCATAGAGAAGTAATTATGCGAGGGGTTGATAATTACTTCACAATGACATGTATATTAAATCATCATGTTATACACCCTAAATATATAAAAACTGATGTGTGATTGAAAAATAAGTAAGCCAGGGTTAGCGACGTTTCCTCAGACACCAAGTTTGGGATCGTTCAGTATTGGGTGAGAGAACTGAGCACTTCTGAGCCTTCTCATTCCAGTTTATCCTAATTTACCACTAGTCAGAGCTGGGATGTGCCCCCAGCGATGCCCCCTATAATGATGACCTCACAATGCAAAGGGCAGGTATTACAACGAGGTCAATATTTGGTCAAATGAAGACATTTCATGACTGAAATAATGAATCCAAGAAGTGTTTTTCCCACTATATTCAGTGATGCACACATATTTTTGGATGCATTTTGAATTCCAATCAATAGTAATAGCATTTTCACAGTTCATATTACTTGACTGGTCCTTGACTAATTAGTTTTTTTGTTGTTGCTGTTGTTCTTTTTTTCTTTTTTGCTCCTTTTGTTTTATTCAGGGTCTTCTTTATTAATTCTGTCCTGGATACTAGAAGAAATGCAAACAGAAGCAAACATATCGTCTTGTCCTCTTATTTTAAATGGAGATGAGAAGCCTCGGATATGAGCGCATTACCTGACATGATTTAGCTTGTGAGGTTTTGAAATGGAATGGAATCCCAAGCCTACATTTCCCGTCTATACTGGGTTGCCACTATGCCCTCCAGAGCTGACAGGTCATGTTTCTTAATTCATTTCAGTGTGTCTGTGCACTGAAAACACAGAAAAATCGCAAAGGCATTTTGAGAAAACTGCACCACATAGGCATCCTCCAGTGACGAGTGTACCGCAGGATGATGGCGCACGTGCAGATGTTATGGGCCCCAGAGACACACGTGTGTCCATCAGTCAGGCCAAACCAAGGGCAGCAGCACTGCGTCCATAGCCTTGGACTCCTGAATCGA
Organism: Hipposideros armiger; assembly: GCF_001890085.2. Taxonomy (NCBI): domain Eukaryota; kingdom Metazoa; phylum Chordata; class Mammalia; order Chiroptera; family Hipposideridae; genus Hipposideros; species Hipposideros armiger. The sequence continues at coordinate 1,865,111 of NW_017731535.1, forward strand.
TCATCTACACCACCGTGCTCCTGTGAACGCCCACTGTCCGCCAGTAAGTTTTCATTAGTTAAAAACACATTATATAAACACAGGCCCAGGACCTCTGACCTTATAATTCCTATTTCCTCTCTCATTACACGAAGCAAAACTTATGTCATAAGTTCTCGCCAGATACTCTGGCCAAAGGCAGACTAAACTTTGTTAATTCTTTCTTTGGTTTAAAATAAATTAAAAAGCTAATATCAAATTTGCAATGTTTTGATAGGGGGTTGTGAATCCCACCAAATGCACTAAACAAATAAATAAAACTCCCACCCAGTTTGACCAAATTCATGAAGATGAGACACTGAATATTGAAGGTGAGGGAACAGAAGAATGAAGCCCAAACTAACAAGCATTTGAAGGGGAAGAAGTAATGAGAGGAAAATGATGCTTCAGGGCAAATACTTTAATATGATAAATGATATTACATTATATCATAAAAATATATTATTTAAATATACTTGTGGAAATTATATCCTACAAAATATGTCTTTAAAACTTTTAACCCTAGATAGGGAAGACTAAATTACTAAATGTTTATTATTTTATTAAAATAGCTAATATTTTAGACATTGTATCCTCCTTAGTTTGAAATATATTCAGTGATTTTCCAAACACACACACCCACCCACCCTCTCTATGCTGTCTGCGTCTTTCTATGTTAATATATCTTTTTTATGTTGGTGGTTTTCTATAAGCAAGGGTCTTTAAACTTAAAAGTTCAGAAAGTTGGTCTTAACACAAACAAGTTACATTTTTATTGAAAAATTTAATTGTAATTCTTTAGAAAGCAACTTAACATTAAAACAGACTGTCTTTGAATGATGACTGATGGACCAGGAAGTGATAGCCTATGCTCCCTGCGTACACACATGTGCACAGGGGTCACTGGAAGATATCGTTAATTGTGTCCTTCGTTTTGGCAAATCTTATGGTATACTGAAGAAACTGACAAAGCTGAGCAGATGCATTAATGAAAAGTTTAATAGTATATGACTTTAACCATGCATCATTGTGTCTTTTAAAAATAAAGAAACAATTATACTATTCTTAATAAAAAAGAAAAACATTCCTTTGGGAATGAAAAAAAAGACAGGAAATACAGCATTTATAAACTACTTTTGAATTATGTAACTTTAAAAAAGGTGCTACAAGTTAAGTTGATATTCACTGAATTTAGAAAGATATTTGTAAATGATACATCTGAAAAGGAGTTAATATCCAAAACATACAAGAAACTCGCACAACTCGACAACAAAAGAACAAACAATCCAATTAAAAAATGGGCAGAGGACCTGAATAGACATTTCTCCAAAGAGGACATACATATGGCCAGTAGACATATGAAAAGATGCTCAACATCACTAATCATCAGAGAAATGCAAATAAAAACCACAATGAGATATCACCTTACACCTGTCAGAATGGCCATTATCACTAAATCAACAAACAAGAGTTGGGGGCTATGTGGAGAAATGGGAACCCTTGTGCACTGTTGGTGGGACTGCAGATTGGTGCAGCCACTATGGAAATCAGTGTGGAGAGTCTTCAGCAAATTAAAAATACAACTACCTTATGACCCAGCAATTCCATTTCTGGATATTTAGCTAAAGAAAACAAAAACACTAATTCAAAAAAATAGATGCACCTCTATGTTCACTGCAGCATTATTTACGTTAGCCAAGATATAGAAGCAACCTACGTGTCCATCAATAGATGAATGGGTAAAAAAGATACATATACATGCAATAGAATATAACTCAGTAAAAAAAGCTAATGGAATCTTGCCATTTGCAACAGCACGAATGGACCTAGAGGATATTATGCTGAGTGAAATAAATCAGACAGAGAGAGACAAATACCATATGATTTCACTGACATGTGGAATCTAAAAAACAAAATAAATGAGTGCACAAAACAAAAGCTGAAACAGACCCCAGATATAGTGAACAAGCTGATGGATGGCAAAGGGGTGCGAGGTTCGGGAATGGGTGAAAAAAAATTGAACATTATATTATTCCATAACATTCTAGTATATTAAACAATCCTCCATAATGTGATCAAAGTCTTAGAAGAACTCAATCCCTCAATCTTTCTACTAAGATGATCTTGCTACGGTCTGAGGGCTTATGTCCCTCCAAAATTTATAGGTTGAAATTCTAACCCCCAAAGGTGATGGAATTAATAGGTGGGGGTGTTTGGGAGGTGATGAGTTCATAAGGGTGGAAACCTTACAAATGAGATTAGTGCCCTTTTGAAGAAGACTCCATAGAGCCACCCAGCCCTTCCTGAGGACACAGTAAGGAGTCTGTGACCTAGGGGAGGGCCCTCGCCCAACCATGCTGGGACACCAGTCTTGGATTTCTAGCTTCCAGAACTGCAAGTAAGAAATTTATGTTTATAAGCTAAATAAATAAATGCATACATACCTACAACATACATAAGGTGATATGACTTAAGTTTACCATTATCTAGATCATTTGGAATTCACATTGCAAGAGGATTTTTTTATTTTTGTTTTGTTCTAATATTAGTACATGGATACTGTTCAGATAAAATCCCTCGTGTCTAGAAAAAAGAGAAAGTCTGATAAAAAAAAGTCAGAAGAAAATAAGTACAAAGAAGAAAGTGGTAGAGTGCAAATTACAAGAAACAGGAAGGCAATGGAGGAAGGTAACAGCCTGGCTGTGGGAAATTATTTTTGATACACACAGTTGCAATTTAGGCCATGCAAAACTAAAAGTGGGAAAAAAAATGTTTATTTCAAAATGTGGGCTAGAAACAATACATGCCTGGTTTTCTCATTTGACTATGTCGTTCATTTCGATGAAGCATTGGGTTGTCAGAAAAGTTCATGACGTATTTTTTCAATGTTTTTCGTTGCAAAAATGCATCATGACTTTTCCGACAACCCAAGAGATCACAATGTATAATACATCACAATGATGAAGAGAAATTTGGGGATAAATAAGTTGTAACTGCTCTGAAATTGCCTGTGGGATTCCCCACCACCACCACCACTAGCTGGCATCTCTTATTGTTGTAAAAATGTACTATAATGCTACACATTTGAAATATGAAACATAAGACGGTGTGATTCTGAGAAGTGCTAGGAAATAATCCTGATTTCAGACAAGACGGTGGTGGTTTCGTGGTGCACCTCTCTTCACTTAGGGAATGGCATAATGCTTTGCTCCTTAGTTACCTCAAAAGAGCTACCACAGGTTTGGAACTGAACACCCTCCTCTTATAAACCCATGGTTTTCAAGAAACAGACCATCACTGTCTTACAGAAAATGAGGTTGTTTTGGAAAGATGTCAGAAAATCAAAAAAGAAAGACCTGCACAGGCATTCCTTAGCGAGGACATGGTCACTGCCTTGGGTTTGGCACCAGAAATCCAGTCTATTCTAAAGCCCTGTCTTTAACTTGACCTCAATACATTCTTGAGTGAAAGGAAGTCTAGACGTTTGCCAGGCAAACATCAGGATGAAATAATCTACTGAGATCAGGGTTATATAATAGAGATTGGACACCGTGCTTGACCTTGAAGTTGTGATTCCAGTTCTGAGAGAAGGGAGTTGACTGGGCAGCAACCCAAAAGCCTTCTTGCTACCATAATTCCTGGACGGATATATCACGTCACACTGTCTGGGAGAAAAGCACGTGGCTCCCTGTCTTAGCCTCTTTCTTGCTTCTTAGAGGAGCCTATCTTTTTTAAATGGGTCAGACATGTTGTTTTGTTTTAAAAGCATGACTAGTCTTATAGGTTTATTTTTAAAGAACTCAAATTTTGTTTGAGGAGAGACATGTTACAACTTTACATTCCATGCATTTTTCTCAAAGGGCCTGAAAGGATTCGTCAACAGTCAGCCTTATAAAATGAAGTACTTTCTACTCGTTCCATAGACATATAGGAAAACGTTGATTTAATTGATGGAAATAGCACCCTCACTAACATCCCCAGTGTATCATCCTGAACAGTCCTGGATGTGCCCCAGGTTTGGTCAAGAACTAGTATTATAATAAGAGTTCAAGAATGTAGACATTTCACGGCTACGTCACCAGCAGCTCCAATGAATGGGTATTATATTCTCACCTGAGCGCCCCACATGGTCTGGTTGGTGAGCTAGTCACTGAATAATTTGGACATTAGGCAAAAGGGATGCAGTGTTTAAAATACCACATTGTTCCCTAAACTACACACTGCATATCACAACACACGCAAATGATTTATTTCCCATATAACACTTACTTCAGTGTGATGTCTCTAGTTAAATCAAAACCTACCAGCTACAACAAGATAGCGCTTTTTTCCCTGTAGTTCAGGATTGTTCTGAGTTTTCCTGATTCATGGAAAAGCGTGTTCTGAGAACCACTGCTCCCCCAGAAAGTCTGGGGCTGCCAACCACTCGGACCGGTGAGCAGGTGTGGCAACGTCACCTGGGCTGCTTGATTCGTATAATTCATGGGCAGTAATTGCTGGAAAGCCTGTCATTTCTCTTGGCACAAATCCCTTATCTTCACCATATAAAGAAAGAGGCCTGGGCCAATTAAGAAGGAAGCTGGTTGAAAAATCGTTCACATCGTAACAGAATACTTCATGCTCCTACTGGAGACTGTACAAGCTCACAGGCTTTTGATACAATCTTTTTTCTTTTTAATTGAAAAGGGAAGACATGTTTATCCTAAACTAGTTTTTTTCCTCTTTCTGATTTGTAATCTCCTTGTAGAAAATACATCATGATATATGACCAAGGGATGGCCAGTGGGTTCCTGACTCTTAACACAATCCTCAGAAAGTAAGAACATTTCCTTATGTAATCCTCACTGGATTCAGTAATCATAAAAAGAGGCCTCCCCCAAAACAAACAAAAACCTCTGTTGCCCATGGAGGAAAAAGGGGCAAGACTCATTCATTATACCTTGTGACTCCCGCATTATGCTGATTTCTCTGCAAAATGGGTAAAATTCAAACCTTTGAATTTGGGAATTAGTTCTGCAGAAGAGGAACTATTTCTTCTCATATAATCCATAGATACTTTACACAACTCACAAGATTCCTTGGATGTTTATAAAAGGATTCACCATTTTCGTGCTTTCTGATGTTTTGATCTTACATCCTTTGTTGTGTAGTAGTCAGGGCCTAGCATGTGATTGGCTCTCAATAGAGTTGAATGTTTTCAAGTTCAAGTACATGGCAAAAACTATTGGTGTGTTCTATTCAAGAAATAATACCTTCCAGAAATAACAAAGAAATACCATATGCATATCCATTAGCACGCTAAAACAGTCTATACATGGACTTATCTTGGACTTGACTAAAACAGTGCATTAAAAAAACCCCGTGACCAGGTCATGAGGACGAAGGCTTTCCCAAGACACAAACACGTTCAGCTTTTCTCGCCCTTCACCTAGAAGACCTGTTTTTCATAGCTTTCCTTCTCTGCCTGGTAAAATCCCAGTTGACCTTCAAAAGTTACTTAAAAGATCTCCGTCTTTGAAAAGCCTCACTTCTCCAGACAAAATGAAACACTCTTTTCTCTTTCGCAGTGCACGTCTGCTCCCTGGACAGCCGCATACAGCACTGCAATTACCTACTTCTGCGTCCCCCCCCTCCCCCCTCCCCAAGACCCGATGGGCCTGGGAAGAGCAAGGCCTGTCGCTGCCTTTCTTCACACACAGTCGCATTGAAGGGCCCCATCACTGGGGGGGAGGGGGAACGCAGCAGCCTCAAGCACCCCGACAATCTCTACAACCACCCATCTGAAACAGCTCCTACTGTGTGCAAAGTGTTACCCAAATGCAGTCCTCGTAAACAGTATCCTGTTTTCTCACCCAAAGCAAATCGAGAGAAAGGGCTTTGGCCTCACTGAGCTCGGCATCAGCCCACACCTGTCAGACCCTGGGTGGCAGCACCGGGCGCTCCCCTAGTTTTCGTGGTAGGGGCTGAACGGCTGCTGATGGGGCTTGCTTGCGTTGACGGGTCCCACGCAAACATCACTTCCTCTGCCGAGCCTCCCTTCCCAGCCAGCTGCCCTTCCTCCCACGGGAGACCCTAACTGCACTTTCCCCCCAGGACACGTGATGCTGTCACACTTAGCACCAGGCACAGTGCTCACAGACCTCGACTGAGAGGACCTTCAGGGCTGGGCAGGATTTTTCTCTGGGTCACCAGAGTCTCATAAGTATTTGATGAAATCATTCGGGGAAAAAAAAAAATCCCATGACTTATTCAACCTAAGTGCATGAAAATGCAGCTTTCATTGTCGCCATTGGTCTCGTTTGTCTTTTAAGCCAGTGGCTGCGTTAGAACTGTCGAGAGAGCATTTCAGAATACAGACTCCCAGGCTCCATACTTGGGCGCTCTGGCTGTTTGGACACGGCCCTCAAGTATCCACTAAAAGTCCTGCCCTGTCACTTCCCTGTGAAACCAGGCTCTGGGACCAACACTGCCCATGGCAGGTAGCAATGCCCTTTATTCATCTGCATTCAGGGTCCCTCTAGAAGCAGGGCTCAGGGAGAAGGCCCCCGAGAAAATCAGCCCTGTTCAGATAGACACGCAGCGCCTTCATCTTCATGGACTGTGATTTCCCAGTTTTGTTTGGGTTTTTGGTACCGGTGCCCTGACAGGTGCATATGGATATTGAATGAGTATTTCATGATATTCTAAGGATGGTTTTCTGTACTGGGCAGGCGATGTGATGAGTACTAGCTCAAAGTTCTGAGACGTAACACCAGCACTGGCTACCTTCTACCTACGTGACTTCAATAATCTGCCAGAATTCTTCACAACATTATGTTCAAATAAAATAAAATAAGTAGAGGCAGCTGAGCTGTGTTGTTTTGTTTTGCTTTCTGACGTGGTCTATTATCCCCACATACTTCTTTCCTTGGTTTGCTGTCACTGCTTAATGAATTAACACAAACTTGGCCACTTAAAACTGCACAGGTTTATGATGTCAGAGCTTCCTGGGATCAGCAGTGTGGACATGACATGGTGTCACAGGCAGGAACCAGGGTGTTGGGCTGTGCGTCTCATTTGGGGACCAGGAGTTTCTCCTGCGGTGGCAGGACCAGGGTTCCTGCGGGATGGAGATCACTCTCATCTCTCTGACGTCACACTGGTGCCTCCTGAGGCCCCACAGTTCCATGTGCACACAGAGATTTGCTTTATCCCTGGCAGGTGTGAGCAACTCAGGCTGACTTCCAACCCCTCCTGGGGGCTGTCTGCACAATGTCACTTCATCATGGGCGTGACCACCTAGCACCATTTACCAAAGTAACTGAATTGAGGGGACTGATATTCAGGTTCAGAGGTCGTGCCCAGACTGACAGGGGACAGGAGGTGTATGCAGGGCTCCCGGGGGCAGGAATCGCAGAGGCCACCACAGACTTCCCCTGGCCACAGCTTCCTAGGGTTCTGTGCAGTTCTAGAAGCTCCAATTCCAACTCTTAGAGTTCTTCCCCGTTGAAAAGCACAGGTGTGAATCGTATCTACCCAAATGCTCTTCGCTGGATAATTTTACAAGTCAAAAGCACAGTGTTTGATTTCCTCCATACCTCGGTTTTTCTTTATTTAGAGATTCTAGCATTAGGTCTTGTAGAAAGGCTTGGAGACGTTGCATTCTCAATTAGACCGATGACTTCGAGCCAACTAGGAGTGGGTTTTTATTTTAAATACAACAAGAGGGTGGCCATATAAAGTTTTTTGTTTGTTTTCTATAAACCCACATGCCAACATGAGAAGATATTAATCCTCAGGGTTATAAAATCCATAAACGGCTGATTTCTTTTGCTGGCAGGGTGCGCATGCATTAAGATTTATGTGATTCTTCTACAAAATGATACTTTCCTAAACCCTACGAGTTCCTCACCTTCAGCATTTGGCACACAGCTCTTTTATCAGCAACCATTCTGCTGTGATTCTTCTGACTTCTGTGGTGAAGGTGCTGACAATGGCTCAGACCAAAGTCGGATCACCCGTATGGCCCAGGAGGTAAGCCCTGGGCACTGGGGCAGCGGGGGTGGATGAGAATCCGAGCTCTGAAACTTACACATCTCTCTGTGCTTCCTTCATGCAACAATAACGGTCACTGTGAAGCTGAATGAGCCCACACCCGCAGAGCTTTGGGGGCTCACACGCTCTGGGCCTCATGGAGGCGTTTACCGTTTCGTTGCGTTCACGCTCACCTCCTTGGCACTTGTCTCTATTTCCTGCTGGCTCACAGCTAACTTAATCAACCCTTACAGCCTCTCTCCTCAGAAAGGACCTTAGAAATGCTGAAGGTGAGAGGTCTCCTCCTTAGGCTCAGCCTCATTTGCTCCATACGCTATATTTAATACACTGAACTCATCCATTATCATATTTTGCTTTCAACTTTCTAAGTTGGAAGTTTCTGAGTTACTTCTCGGAGGAAAATTTTATCTAATTCTCTGCCCATCCTTCGATCTCTGAACTTAATTTTTTCTCATTTTTGTATACTGACTCAAACAACCCAAGGTTTGTGTTTCTCAAAGACTATTTCCCAATGTTGAACTTTTATGATAGAAACTAACAAAAATCTAGACAATATGTACCAGCAGAGAGGAAGAAAAAGGCTCTTCCCAATTATATCACTGCTTACCTTCAGTTCTTGTACCTGAACACACAGCCCTCCCGTGGTTATGTTTACAGAAATGCAGTCATAGAAGTGTGATTCTGGATGGCTGCTTTCTCGCTTAACTTTATGTTATGTACTTTCATGTGAAATATAAATCCACATTATATTTTACTTGTTGACAAACTATAGTTTGTTTATCGAGCCTCTATTATTGAGTTGTTTGCAATTTCTCTCTCCTCTGTCTCTCTCTCTCTCTCTCTCTCACACACACACACACACACACACACACACACACAACCAGATCGATCCTGCATAAATACATGTATTATACAATATACATGCTATATCTTAGATTCCTCTTCAGTGTGGATTATTTTCTGAAATTAAAAACTTAAAAGTGATACTACTCTAAAGTACACCAAAATTTTCTGTGTCATTACACTTTACTGAAATATTATACCGATTCGTCACCTGATGACAGCATATATGAGAAACTGTCACCTCGTCCACGTCTACATTGGAACTGTCCCTCAGACTAAGCTGTTATGTGCTTCCTTCCCATGAGGCCTCGTGCTTCGTCACTTCCCGCTCACCTCGCTACACTTACTAAACCTGACAGCATGCTAAAGAGTGCTCAGCTCATGACACACAGCAAGTGACAGATACAGCGCTTCGTCTTCTACCAAGCTTTAGATTTACTTTAAATTAAAATGGTACCGAATGGAGAAAAAATGCCATCTAACACCATCATCGTATGTGAAGGAAATAATAAATCAAATGTTGCAGAAAACTACATTACTTATTTCACCATCTCTCTTAAAATTTTGCATCTTGAAAACATGAAAGCACTGAAATGGAATGTTTACAATTCATCACACCATCAGTATTTGGTGTGATTATTATATTTTTGCATGAGAACTTTCCCAGAATATTTTCTTATTCTCTCTCTCTCTCTCTCTCTCTCTGTCTCTCTCTCTCTCTCTCTCTCTCTCTCTGTTTTTTTTTTTCACTCACTCTTGTTAATTTTTGAAAAGTTTATTTCATTTTCAATCTCCTGGGATAGTGGTTTAAGGAATAATTTCCAAAAATAAGGTAAGATAATACAGTTTTTTGTGGGGTCAAATGTAAATTTAAGTATCTTCTTTTTGCCTCTATGCAGATCACTTTACAAGATTTTCCTCAAAACAGAGATTCTTGGAGGGAGGCTAGCAAACATGTCAGGCTAGGGCAGCTCCAAGCTATTTCCCTGCTGTAGAAATATTGAAAAAAAAATAGCAGAATCAACCTTTTCAGAGCTCTGACAACAATCAAAGGTTTATAGCAAACAAAGGTTTAATAAAGGAAACAAACAAACAAACTAAAATTGTGGAAAAGATTTGCAGTATTTTCACTGGGCCTAGATTGTCAGCATGGCGGTGACCCGTCTCCCTGGTCCCTCCCGTGAAACTGAGGGAGCAGAGAAGTCTTATTTGCAAGCTTCTTTGTGTGTCTGCTCCACTGCCTGATGGGCCCTAAAGGAATGATGCCAGGTGCTTGTCCATTTCAAGTATTGTAGAACTCAGGTGAGAAAAGAAGCTTATCTAACTACTTAAGTATAAAAAGCTCATAATAGACTTTAAATGAATACATTTACAAGAGACAAAGAAGGACATTATATATTTATAAGATATTCTTACACAAGGAAGATATAACGATTATAAACACTTACATACCTAGCAACAGACAATCACATTATATAAAGCAAAAGCTGGCAGAATTAAAGAAAGAAATAAGCAGTTTTAAAATAATGGTTGGGGATTTCAATTCCCCACTTTCAAAAAATGAATAGAACAACTAGACCAGAAGATAAGCAAAGAAATAGAGGACTTCACCAACACAATGTGCCAACTAGATCTAGTACACATCTGCAGAATTTTCTACCCAACAATTGCAAAAACACATTCTTCTCAGACATACACACAGTGTTCTCTGGTATCAACCATATATTAGGTGACAAAACAAGTTTTAATAAATATGCAAATTTGAAATCATAAAATGTGTCTTTTCTGATCATTATGGGATGAGACTAGGCATTAATAGCAAAAAGAAATCTGGGAAATTGACAAACATGCGGAAATTAAAGATCACCTTCTTAAATAACCAATGTTCAAAGAAGAAATCACAAAATCAATCAGAAAATAACTTGAGACAAATGAAAACATACACACAACACACCCTAACATATGGAGTTCAATGAGACACAGGGAGGACAGGGAGATGGCGCTGAGGCTGGAGTGACGCTGCAGAGGGCAAGGAACGCCTGGAGCTCCCAGAGCTGGGACAGACAGGGAAGGAGTCTCCCCTAGAGCCTTCGGAGGGAGCACGGCTCCTATGACACCTTGACTTCACACTTCTGGCTTCCAGAACTGGGAGGGAATACACTTCTGTTGTCTTAACCCACCCAGTGTGTGTTACCTTGTCCTTTCAGGCTCCATGGTAAACCCCTTGAATGACACGTGGATGGTTCTGTCACAGGGCCAGTGACTTTTCTTTTGATTCCTCTACCTATTACAACTCATATCTTCCTTTGTAGTTTTCACTCTAATTGTCTCAATTGACCCACAACTGGCTAATGGCCCCAAAATAAACTCTGGGTTTCTGGAATTTCAACATCATCATTAAGCCTTGGTGTAAGATTTCAAGTGTGTCTTCACTCTCTTATGTGTGTAGAAAGTAAACCAAAGTATGTAGGAAATTTTTTAAAAAAAAAGTGGTTTTAGGCCTAATTCCATTATCTTTAATGATAAAGTCATTGAGTTAAAAACATCAACAATAATGCTACCTACTCAACTGACTCCATAACATTTGAACCTAAAAGTATCTTTAAAAAGCTTTATGATAATATTTAATAGATAGGCATTTCCAAGTCTCTGGGTCTATTTAGAAAGAGTGAAATTTAGAAAAAGATATATAGGTATGTCAACCCTATTTTTAACTCATACAATCAGTTTTCCTGTGAGAAATAATACAGGCTAGATGTCAGCTGCCACAAGTTATGCTATGCTAAAAGGATATAATATGTCACATTTTCTTCCCCAAATTCAAACTATGGATTACCAGTCTGCATTCATTCCTAAAAAATGAGCAGATAAAGGAACACGGTACATACATCTCACATTGGGGACAGTTCAGCTGTGGAGAGCAGATTTCACTCTAGTGAGTTTAAACAGAAAGAGATTAATTACAAAATAGTAAATGACATCCAGAAGTTTGGGGAGTACGGAAGGGATAGACGCTGGGCTCCATTTCCAGAACACCTCCAAAAGTCCAATCACAGCTGTGTGTTGCTAGGTGAACTCCCGCTCTGGCCGTCAGGGAGCTGCCTCTGCTGCATTTGAAAGCCGACACCACAGCGTTCAGACCCAGAACCACACTATTACTCTTTCAGCTCATATCGCCACGTAATCCAACTCTGAGTTCGGGAACCCAGCTAACATAGGCAGACTGCAGAGGGGTCTGGGAACTGGGAGAAATAAGGCACCCATTCTGTGGTATTTTTGTTATAGCAACCCAATTAATACAATATGCAATCATGCCATCTACAAATCAGTAGAGTTTTATTTCTTCCTTTGCAGTTGGTATGCTTTTATTTCCTTTTCTTGCCTTATTGCATCTGGCTGAAACTTCCAACACTATAATGTGTAAGAGTGGGGAGTGTGAACATCCTTACCTTATTCCATCACAGAAAAAAAATATTTAATGCTTCAAAATTCATAGTTCCTTTCAAAATTAAATATATTTGCTATATTTTGTGTGAATTCTCTTTCTCAGTTGAAAAGTTCCTCTCTATTCTTAATTTTCTGAGAATTTGTATTGTGAATGGATGTCAAATTCCATCAAAGGCTATCTCTACAATGATTATATGATCATGTGATTCTTTTCTTTATTAGTCTGTAAATATAGTGGATTACAATGATTGATTTTTGAATGCTGAACCAGTCTTGAATCCCTGGAATAAACTCTAATTTATCATGTTGTATAATTCTTTTTCTATAGCAGCAATTTCCATTTGCTAATATTAAGTTAACAAATTCTCTTCTATATCAAACTTTCTTAAAGACATACATTTTCTTAGTATGAGGTTTTTGAACATTTATGAGTATCTGAAAAGTAACAAAATATTTCTATTATTTGTGGAATGATTATGGGTCAGACGATGTTAAACACAAAGGATTAAACTACCGTCTTTGACTTATCCTAGAGAGGTAGGAATTATCATTTACATTTTTGTGACTGAGGCTGAATAAAGTTCATTAACTTATCCAAGGTTAAAGAGTGCACTAAAGGAGGCGTCATCCGGAAGCAGACACTTGTGTTCTCAGACATGTGATTCTGTACCGTTCCTCTTGCCTCCAGAAGCTAACACAGCACCCAGCCTAGGCAGCATTGAGAAAAGTCACGAGGAAGGTAGGGTTACAGTAAAAGGCAGGCAGAGATGTGGGTGAGAGAGAAAGGATACCCTGAATAGAGAACAGCCATGTTTGCTTGCTTCCATTCTGTCATCTCATTTACCATGTCGCTCACTGTCCTCATAACCCTATCTTATTTATTGTAAACTAATTACATCATGTGGCTCAGTAAATTCAAAGCGACTCTTGCTTTTCTGATCTCTGGCTAGTCCATGTAATTAATAAGTGCAAGGGTAATTGAAGAGTATTCATTGTTGGTGGATTTTCAGCTAGAGAGAAAGAGGATCTTATTTTTAGAATGTCTTCAGCCTCGATCTAATTTTAACCTCTCTCCCAACTGCTTTCCTCTTAAATCTGCGCGGTTTTCGTTTCCAGTTTGGATGATGCAGTCAGTCTACTGGGTCTGGTTTGAAAGCACTCAACCTAATAATGTATAATCATGGTAGGAATGGGGTCCTGTACTGGCACTTGGGGAAGCGGTAAAGATACTTTAATAAGAAATTAGAAACGATGCAATATTTAATTTCGACTTGCTTCCTCTGGGGCCTGTGCACTTACAACATGGCCGTCCTGACGAGGGAATCACCAAACCTCCTTTAATGTCCCTCTGTAACCCAAATTATTTAAGCACCACTTTTCTCCCATTTACTCTGAAATAAAAGTCTCGTTTCACTGAAAAGCCATCTTCTCCCCCTGTGAACAGGCACCCTCATTATCATTCCATCTTACGTGTGTGTCACTTTCCAAAGATCCTGAGGTCACTCTCTCCACGTGTGACATCCCAATGGCATTTCCTGGAAGCCCAAAGACATCTAAATGGACAAAGGCCGAACAATTGCCTTCAGTCGCAGGTGCATCATTGTCACAGTAGCTCCGTCTTCCACGCTCCCCCTGCTTTTTAAAAACCTTACTGTTAGCCATCGTCAGCTATATTTACCAGGAAAGCCAGTCAGAGCTCACACCGGGCTGAGCACAGATGTCCTCAGGTGCTCTGCAAGGCACGTGGCAGCCCGCCCACAGCTGCCCTACGGCTCCTGGGGCTGCATCCGTCACCCTCGCTCCCCAGGGCACCTCATTGTCCTGGGACGAGGCTACCACCGGAAGGAAGGGCACCTCTTGTTTGCTCTCCCCAAGGCCACCTCCTCCCCCTTTAGGGAAGGAGTGCTTCTTACAGACCCCACCGCTTCACCCATGCTGCTCAGGTACCATTGCCTCCCAGACATGCACATCCATTCAGGGGAAAACTTTTCTCCTCCCTATTCTTCTGACATTTGCCCAGTTCCTTCTTTTCTTCCTTTTATTTGTTCTCTTTCCCTTTCATTTGTTCTATTAGTGAGTCAAACCAAATCTGCACTAAGCCTTGCTAATTACTAAACCAGTCCTAATGAGAAGCTCTCATTATGTAAAAAGTGAAGCTAATACTCATGCAATAAAATATGACACACAAAAAATTCACATTATTCACCTTTGACTGTAGAAACCCAAGTGTTCACGAGAACCCCAGTGTAAGCAGGACTAGTTAACTTACACAGCACATCGCTGAATTCAACGAAGAAAACAAAACTTGGTTCTTCAAAGTCATGGCGTAGAATTTTAGGTTTAGGCCTGCTAGAGCCTTAAAATAAGCCCTGGAATATTATCAGCATTTTCCCAAGAAATAAAGCATTTTGTAACCACACAGATTTTAGCCAGTGAAATCTGACGTTTGCTAAAATCTTGCCACCTTGAGACTGTAACCTGAGAATCTTAATCTATAAAAAGATAAGGTAGTCTATCAGAGATAACCTCCCTTGTCCTTTCAAACTACTGCCTATGGAAGCTTTTACAATTTTAAAACAATACTCCAAAATAATTACACTATTCCATAGCAAAGATACATGTGTATATGGGTATGTGTAAAATTTAATAATTTGGGATCATCATTTTTCTGTCTAAATTCAGAAAAAAAATCTAGTGTGCATCAACAGACTTTAAAAGAAGACCATTGAAAATACATTCCAATAAAAACAAAAACTGACAAAATTTGAGTTCATTCTATTATACTTTTGGAGCAGTGACACATTCACCTTGAGTCTGAAAAGTTGAAATAGACGGCGATGATTTTTCCTCCTGAGACAGGTACTGGCTTCTAGCTTCTTCTGTTTAGTCTAAGCATCTTGACTGCTCATCAGAGGTATTTATGCACCTCTGAGTTTGCATCAGCTCATTTTGACCGTATGCAAATGACACCTTTCAGATTGAAATGTAACAACAGTGTAATGAGGAACAATTAATTTAATGGAAAGAAGAAAAAATCATAAGCAAGTGAAATGTGGCTGACAGTTTGCTAAAAATTTATTTGCAAAGTCTTGCCCCCTATGTTTGCACATTAAGTCTCCTAAACACAGCCATTGGGAGACATTACTCTTGGCTTCCATTAGACAATCTGTTGCTTAATAACTCACCTAGGAAGTGCATGCTTCCCCCTTTTACTCACCACGGTTTGCATCTATGATTGACTTTCCCTGCCCTCTGACCCTGCCTGGCTTGGTGAGAGGCATCTCAGCATCCATGGCGGGATAAGAATCTGTCCTTGCAAGGGCCTGCAGCTGGGGTGCACGCAGTGTCTGTATGGTCTAAATTAGAGGGTCGTGGTTCATTTATGCGACTCATTGCCGTCCGCCGAGTATAATTTATCATTTAATGGTAAATTCTCCTAGTATAGTTATAAAGTGGATTGCAACTTTTTAAAAAAAATTTTAAATCTCCTGATTTTCTTTTTTGTTCTTCACTGAGAAACACTGATCTTCCCATTCATAAACACGAGTTCAACAAACATCAGACGACAGGTACGTCAGAATTCAACTTGGTTCAGATAAAAATAACATATGAAATATTTATTGCATGAAACTGGTGTATAAACACATGCCCCTTACTTGAAGAATTAGTAGAGATCCATTTTTATATCTCGGCAGAGTGGGGCCCTGTGAATGACGTCATCTGTCTCCTTCGTGAGCACGTGGGCTGGGGCCTCGCGAGGGCCCTGTGACGTGACTTGGGAATTGATCGGTGGTCACTGCTGCATTGTCAACTACGGTGATTAGCAGGGCGAGGTGTCTCAATCTAAATTTTTTTTCAGTGAAAAGTTTGCCTTTGATTAATTTTCAAGTGTGAAGTACACTGAAACGACTCAAAGTTCATCATTTAAAGATGTCCAGGAGGTAAAAGTAAGGAAGAAAACCCCCAACTTTAATGCCACATTTCCAATGTTTCAGCCCTTTCTTTATCATTTCCTTGAGTTCTGTGCTATTCAGTTAACCTTGTAAAATCAATTTTCTCACCTATGAAGCAGAGGTCATCTTTATTATTTTAAAGTTCAGTTTATTTATGTAGAAGGGACCAACCATGAGTGATGCTACAAATGTACTATTAGATAGATTAAAAGCTTCATTCACAAACATTGTATAAGAGCATCAAGAGCTAATAATTTACCAAAAGTGGTAAGAATGTTGGCCCAAAGGACAGCACTGTTATCAATCCATCCTGCGTCAGATTTGGTGCTATCTAGGTTACTGACTGACTGGCAAGAAGAAAATTTAGTCAAGTCAGAAACCATTCAACAGGGATTCAAAATATGTTCAAGAACCCCTTATTTAAATGATTCAATTTATTTAGTTATGGATTACTTATTGTATATTTAGGGTCCACTTTAAATACAGGGAAAAAGGGAGCATAAATATTTGGACAAACAAAACAGCTGGATAAAGCAGAAATGACCAAAAACAACAGTGCTCAATGCACAATATTAATTTCATAAAACAAATATAACACATATTAGATGTTCAGCCTCCTTTTATTTTTCTTGTACCCAAATACCATGTAATTATTTAACTAGTTTAAAAAATGTCCACAGAGCAACATGGCAACTTGCTTAGAGTTATAAGAAAAAATATACAGTTAGGAGGTCTGTCAATATTGAGTTGCTTTTACAAATTTCAGTATGTTTTCAACAGGCTTTCCCACTGTGGTTTCACAATAACTGAGACAGATGGGACACGAGCTTATGAACCTCGTTTTCAGTTGAGTAAAATGGACCCATGGTCATGGGTGTCAGGCAGAGCCGGACACCAAACTTCTGACTCCAGGGGTGGTGTTTTCTTGAACAACTGGAGACTGGATTCCCAGCCTATGACCTCTGCCAGTTCTTACCTTCACGCTTACAAATTATTCAGGACAAATGGGCACTTGCCAAGCTGTCTTGTATCGACTTCCTCAGCAATAGTATTTCCTCTGACCAGGTCTCTATTCCTGCAGTCTGAGCATTGATCACAGGCTGTAATGCCATCATCCAAAGGCCTACTCTTGGAAGCAACAGCTATCAATATTTCATAATCATAATTAGTTCATAGACGAGAGAGCCCACAAAACAATTATTCCCCTTAGTATCTCTTTAAATATCAATAGAGTAGCACAAGTATTGAAGCAGATGTTCAAAATTGTTTTTCGGAATTAGATGACCATGATTTTAACATATAAAGGAAGAGTCAAAACTTCCAGGGGTGGAGATGGGTTTATTGGCGCTTTTCAGATGTTCTATTGTCCTCAGTTGCCGAGGCTTTCATTGTTTTACTCATCATTTGTTTAAGAAACACATTGTTTACTTGGACCATAAGGTGATTTAGGAATTTTTTTTCTTTTTGGTTTGTGCTAGCTGTTCCTCCCTATTTAACATTTTTATCTTATTGCCTTTTATATTAATAACTTCCGAGGTTTGGTGATTCTTAATTTATGTCCACCTCTTCTATTATGTCTTGATATTTTGTACCAGGTTGTTTTTGGCAAATCCCAGAATTTCTCTAGGCCTCATTTCCTTATATATTTTTTTAATTAAACTTTTTTTTGTTTTGAGATGACTGTAGATTTACACACAGTTGTCAGAAGTGATTTGCAGAGATCCAGTGTATCCTTCACCCACTTACCCACAAAGATAAATCTCTCAAAACTATAATACAGTACCCAAGCCAGGATATTGACATTGATCCAGGCATGGCAGAGGCCATTTCCTTCCCCACGAGCATCCCTCGTGTTTCTCTTTTATAGCCCTACCACCTCCTTCCAACCCCCACCTCCTCCTGAAAGCAACTTTTTTGTTCTCCATATAAGTTTGTTATTTCTAGAATGTTATGCAGATGGAATCATACGATGTGTCAACTTTGGGCCTTGAGTTTTTTATTGCCATAGAATAATTCTTTGGTGATTATCCAGATTTGTTTCTGTTACCAGTAATTTTTTGTGTTTTTCTTTGTTTTGTTTTGTTTTTTATTGCCCAGTACTATTCCATGATATCAAACTACCACAGTATATGTAACCATCCACTTGATGAAAGACATCTGGCATTTTTCCAGGTTTTGGTAATTATGAATAAAGCTGCTGTAAACTTCTGCAGGTTTCTGTGTGAACATAAGTCATCATTTCCTCTGGAAAAAATGCCCAAGAGTGTAACTGCTAGGTCATAACATCATAATGTGTATAGTGTTTTTATGAAACTATACACATGTTTTTAATGATGGGTTCAATTTTCTTAATAGTTATAGGTGCATTCATTTTGTCTATTTTATCTTGCTTGACTTCTGGTAGTCTGTGGTGTTTGAAGAACTGACCTGTTTTGTGTAAGTGTTAAATTTATGAGCACAATGTTGACAGTAGTGTTCCCTTAGTATCTTTATAATATCTACAGGGTGTGTAGATAAATCTCCTATTTTATTGCTGGTATTGTTTTTCTGGACGATTATTGATTTTTATTGACCTTTTTTAATAACCAGTTTTACTGTTTTAATTATTTTCTTTACTATTTTCCTGTTTCAATTTCACTGACTTCTGCTCTTACCTTCATTTTTTCACTATTCCTTCAATTTGTTTTGAGTATAACTTTTCTTTCTTTTTTTTTTAGTTTCCTCAGGTAGAAACTTATTTTATTGATTTTATTCATTCCCTCACTTCTAATATGAGCATATTTTGTGCTATAAGTTTTATTCTCTACACTGTGTTAACTGCATCCCATATAAAAATATTTTCATTTTCATTTAGTTATATGTATTTTCTTTTTTTTAATTTCCCTTTGGGCTTCCTGTTAGAACAATGACTCACATAGATGTGTCTTGTTTCATTTCCAACGTTTAGAGGTTTTACTGTTCTCTTCCTTTTATCGATTTCTAGTTTGACTCCATTATGACTACAAAACATATGCTGATTTCAAATCTTTTTATTTATTTTTTTGAGGTTTCTTTTTGTGCTTGAGTATAGTCTATCCTATATTTGCTATTGCTGGGTGGGCTGTTCTACGTCTATTAGTTTGATTGTAACAGTTTATTGTGTTCAGTTATCCTATGCCCTTGCCGATTTTATATGGATTGCTAACAGTGATGTATCAAATCCTCAAATCTAACTGTGGATTTTCCTATTTAAACTCTATCAGTTTCTGCATCATGTCTTTTGAAGCTCTTTCATTGGGTGAGTACACATTTAGGATTTTTATGTCTTCCTGTGGATTCATCCTTTTGTCATCATTGTATTTAGCAAATTTATTTTCTTTGAAGTGTACTTTATGTAAGATTAACATAGCCATTGCTGCTTTTCAGATTAATGTTTGCATTGTATATACCTGTCTATCCTTTCATGTTCAAACTACCTTTATTGTGCATATATAAGGTGTATAATATGATGTATTGAGATATATATATATATATATATATATATATATATATATATATAGTCAAATGATTACTACAATCAAGCTAATTAACACATCCATCACCTGACATAGTTACCATTTTTTGGGGGGGTGAGAATATTTAGTATCCATTCTCTTAGCAAATTTAAGTATACATTCAGTTATTAACTATAGCCACCATGCTGTATATTAGCATGATCTCACTTATATATAGGAGCTAAAAATGTCAAATTTATAGAAGAAGAGAGTAGAACTCTGTTGGGGTGCAGGGAGGGTTGGGGGAGATGGGAAGATGTTGGTCAAAGGGTACAGGGTTTCAGTTATGTAGGATGAATAAGTTTAGAGATCTAATGGGTCCTCTTTTTAAGTCACGTTACAAATCTCTGTCTTTGACACATTTAAATCCTTTATACTTACGCTAATTATTGATATGTTAGAACTTGTCTGTCATTTTATTATTATTTTATTATTTATTGTTTGCTGTTTATTTTCCATTCCTCTCTTTTCTCTTTTAAGTTCTTGTGGGTTATTTGAACACTTTTAGGGTTATGCTTTGATTTCATGTATAGTGTTTTAGAGTACATCACTTTGCATGGTTTCCTTGGGGTGGTCTAAGATGTCACAATATATGACTCATCATATTCAACTGGCATCATTTTATCAATTCAGGCGAAGTGTTGAAACCTTAGTTTTATCATAAGTAGGATGGTGCGTTCTACTTTGTTTAGTGTCACCTCACCAGGAGGCCCTAGTGCAACGCAGTGAGAAGTGGGATGGGAGGGGGGTGTTCCTGCTGTTGTTTGCTGGAATGGGGTCCACATGTTCCGAGGGGTTTCTCCCTGGCTGGGGGCACAGGCTTTTCCTGGCGCTTGTTTCTCTGTGCCACTTGGGGGTTCCTCAGAGTCCTGTTTGGGAAACACGTGGATCAGAGGCAATAAAGAAACCCAGAAACCTACTCCACCTATTGCTCCCAAACTTCCAAGGTCCCGAGGCTGCCTGCCTCTTCTCCCCACTTCTCAGGGCTTTTTGGTTGTGTTAGGTCCAGGGATCCTGAGAGGCTTAACCAGTGTTGTTTTGTGTGTTTTTTTTTTTAATAAGAAGTTTGAATTCTTAAGTTCCCTCCAAGTCTGGGTCCAAAGAGAGTGAAGGGAGTAACGTCTAAATTGGTTAGCAGAACTTTACAAAGACACATCTTGTGTTTTAAGTGGAAATGTTGCCAATAGAAAGAAATCATGATAATTCAGTGGGAATAATCCTGTTAATGACTGGGCCCTGGGCATGAATAAGAACTCTCCGAAACACCTTGAGAACTCTGCTGCCCCAAATGACTAGCTGTGTTGTTAGAAGTGATGTGCCATCCCCCTCACACCTCTCAATTGGGGACGTCCTTGTACATCTCTAAACACATATGGAAATGAAGCCCTGATGCAATTAGGCATTTCACTACCTTCACAAACCTGCTCTTTCTTAGTCCCAAATACGTATAGTCACATACAATCGATTAGTTTGCATAAACGAGTTCACAGAAATTATTTCTCTTTTACTTTAATCTTAATATTGCTAATATTTTATAATTATTAACTATGCTAAGCGAAACTGTGGTATACCTTTTTTTTCTTTTTCGTGGAGGGGGCAGAAAGGGAAAGAATTCTGCTTTTCCACATTTTGGTATTTAAGCTACTTTTAGACAATGAACTGTAGTGTCTCCATCTTTTGCTACAATCTGGAAGACTTTAAATAATAATAGAATGATCACTAAGATTCTTGTCCTTTTTTTTTAAAAAAAATGGCAATTCTTCTGTTTAATTTCTTCTATAACATTTGACCATTTACACATTTCAATTCTTATCAGGTTGGTGTGTTAATTTTTGTTTTGCTAGTATATTATCTATTTGTTTAGATTATTGCTTTTTGAAAAGTTAAATCTCAGGGTGTCCCATTACTATTTTTGGATCTTTTTCGTTCTCTTCCTAAATTCCTACATCAGGCTCATGAGCACTTCATTTTACCGATCTCTTCAAAGAATTATCTCCCAGACTTCTTTATCATTTTCCATTATTTATTTAATTTCATAAAGTCAGGTGTTCTCCTTATTAATTCCTTTGTCTAACTTCTTTTGATTTTCAAAAGTGCTTTTATACTTTCTTTAGATGAGTTCTAAAGCCCTTTATTATTTATTTTTCTTCTGTTCTGTTAATATCAACATTGGAAAGCTGTGATTTTTGTGTGAGTGTGCTGTTGGTTACAAACCACAAATTTGGCTTTGTTGCATGTCCCTTTGTGAGACAGTGTCTGCAGTTTTAAACTCTTTGAGGAAGGGGCTGGAGGTGTTTCTCTTGTCCAAGCAGTTCAGATTTATTTTGACCTCGTCAGACTATAGACAGAGAGAGTAAAACCTGTAAAACTTTACAGCTGAAGATATTTTTTGCAGCCATGACTATATTCTCCACAAAGAGGCAAAATACAACCTTCCCAGTTCAGAGATGGATGGCCTCTTCACACAGCGATAAATCACGTCTGTTGATCACATTCAGGCTTCTATAGCCTCACACACAGTTCTCTCCTACATCAGTGCTCCACTAAGGACGACACGTGAAGCAGGGCTGGGTATGGCCTGAGAGGGACCAATCTGTGACGAACAGAGATGTACAGAGATGGAGAGGGAGCCTTTAGAAATCCTTATAGCAACTCAACAGAGTAATTTCATTTCCACTGCATCTAATATTAAAAGTGATTCCAATGTTCTAATCATTCATTCTGCTATATTTATATATTATCAGTCCACAGTAGGGTTCACCTTCTTCACCACAGGATATTTGAGAAGCATTCTCCCTCACGTTGCTGATTCTGGAAAATGTTCGGCTGAAATGATTTAATAACAGGGCACAGATATCATGCACCCCTTTCCTTTTTCAAGAATGGTCTTTGTTTCAGATATTTTCCTACTATGTTCTTGATAGATGCATTTTTATGAATGTTATGTAACTGTCCACAAGTTGCTCCTTAATTATTATGTAATCTTCACCTTTTGTACTTTAAATCTTAAATTTCACCTTGTCTGAAAATAATGCTGCCTTTCCTATTTTCTCTTGTCTGGTATTGATTTCCCAGCCATTTATTTGTAACATTAAAAAGAAAAGCACTTACTTTCCATTTAAAAAATATACTTACTGTCCATTAACTGAAGTAAAAAAAATAAATAAAATAATGCAGAAATGTTGCTTCTTTCACTTAAGGGGACAGCCTAGCTCTTAAAGGAGAATTCAGCTCAATTCTAGTGTAACAATGGCTATATTTGGTTTTATTCTTTCAGTTTTAATTTATGTTAACCATTTCTTCTGTTTCTTTTTCTTAC
>NW_017731535.1:1888817-1894302 GCF_001890085.2 Hipposideros armiger
AAAAAAAAAAAAAAAGTCTTGTAACTTCCTCACATCAGCCCTAACAAATACAGCCTCCGTAACATATGACATCTTTCTCACCATAATCACCCTCCCCATCTTAGACCTGAGTGACAAATGGCCTTTCAGCTCCCTGTCCCCATGATGTACTGTTTTGAAATAGTTTAATTTTGTTCAAGTTAATTTGAATCATAGTTGGCATGTGTAATTGTTTGAAATTCCAAATCCATGATTTTCAGTTACTTTATTATTTGTTATTCATTTATTTATTCAATAAATACAGATAGTACTTAGTATGACATAGTCAGTGTTCTAAGAGCTTTACAATATCAAAAGGATTAATATTAATATCATATTAAGACTCTGAGTAGTGTGAGTACTATTATGTCCAATTTACAGATGAGGAAACTGAGGTGCAGAAAATCTAATTAGCTCACTTTAGGTTCACACAACTGGTAAGTGGCAGAACTAAAATTTAATCTCAGGATGTTAGCTGCAGGATCTGGCCCTTCGGCCTAAATAGTTCTGCCTCTTCTTCATATTTAATTATCTTTCGATGTGTGTGCGTATATTTGTGTGTCCACACAATCTTCAGTGCATCCTAACATGTCCTTCCTATTGTATCTTCTGCCTTGATCTCTATGTTTTGCTGATTGTACATTGGTTTAAATTCTTCAAACAGCTCACTGGGTATGATAGTCTCTGAAGTTTGCATCATCACAAAGAACTTTGTTTAATCCTTAGAGGGGAGCAAGTTTGATTGAGAGGAATGGTCTTGAATGGCAGTCATTTTTATCTGAGCAGCCTCAGCTCTTGCAGTGGTCTTCTAGCTGGGAAGGAAGAGATGACACATCCAGTGATGGTCTCATCATTACCATTATTACTCCCTAGAGCAGCGGCTCTCAACCTTCCTCATGCTGCGACCCCGTAATACAGTTCCTCATGTTGTGGTGACCCCCAACCATAAAATTATTTTTGTTGCTTCTCTATAACTGTAATTTTGCTACTGTTATGAATTGTAATGTAAGTATCTTTTTGTTTTCTGATGGTCTTAGGCGACCCCTGTGAAAAGGTCGTTTGACCCCCAAAGAGGTCATGACCCACAGGTTGAGAACCACTGCCCTAGAGTGATCTTCAAGTTCAGACTTTTGTTCTTCTCAAGGAAATGTTTTCTGCTGTTTGCTGATTGGTTCCATTTTTCTTTCCCGATTGTCTATACTTCAGGTGTTAATTTCCTGGACACATTCCCCAAGCATCTTGAAATCTTCCGATATATTTCATATCTTCTCATATTTTATTCTTTGTTTTACATAAATCGTGTTGCCTTTCAAAAAAAATCAACATCTCAAAATACCTTGATTAGAAAATGCACTTAATTTGCAACAGATTTTGTCATTTTATGTATGAAAATCTTGCATATATTCTTAAGAGCGTGAAATTATTTTATTTGATTTCATAAAATGCAGGCATATTGAATATTTTAAAATATCATGTCCTTTTTGAATTATACATATGTATGAGATTATTTTGTAACATGGAATGAAAGTAAATGAATACTCAATAAAAGCAATAAAGCCCAACCAAGCTCTGCATGTCTGAAGGTTACCATCATTAGTGATTTGGGCCCATTTTAGCTAGTCAGTAAGCATAGTTAATTTTATGAATAGTTGGTTGAATTAAAAAAATCTGGAGTTATTTTTATCAGGTGTGTTAGGATATGAGAAAGCCGGAAGCCAAATATATTTCATGCTCAGGAGCTACTGAAAGAATTTTCTGAGACTTCTGAATCCAGAAATCATGTTAATGGAAGACGGATGTTCTTCCACTGGCCTGGGTCTAAAGATTTTATAAACGGAGTGGAAGACTGCATATTTGTTCTTGAAAACACAAGGGCTCGGCCTTTTCCTTACTAACCACTGGAGCTGAGGATGCCCTGCTGTGATATTTGCAATTCAAAGGCAAGTCCTCTACAAGGGGATGCAGTGTGGTGTTCGTTATTTATTTGACACAATCACCAGGTTTCTCTTAAATCAGATCCCCTGTTACTCCTTCCCTTTCAAGGAGGCAATTCAGCCTGAATGGGATTGGATAGAAGTGTGACAGATGGTGGTGGCCTCTGCTCACCTGTGAGCGTGCTGAAACACACTTAGACACGTTACCTCTGTAACTCTCACCTGGCCTCAGGACATGCACAGCACAGACATCACACATTCACTTACCCCACGGCAATGCAAGCTAACGACCATGTGATTTCCTGAATAGACTCACTGCTAATTTTAGAAGAACAAACACAGTCAACAGTGTGTTAGGAAGGCTGACACACTGCTTCCTCAGTAAGTATGGGTTTTAAGCACAGAGAATACAGGAGATAATTTGATTTGCTAAATAAATGCATGACGGTGTATATATAGAGTAAGGGGCATTTTACACCCACCATTCATAAAATCCCAAAGAGTAGTGGCTCTTTTATTCCCTCAGCACGAAACTTACATTTTCACTCTGTTTCTGCCAATATTATAGCATGGCCTTAGGTTGTGGTCCAAAGGGCATTCTAATGATCTGTACACGACAAGATGAAAGATGAGAAAAATCAATTTCTGTGCCCTACAGACATAAGTACTAGCGCTGGATTCCACCAGACCCGGTTGCTTCCTAGCAACCTAAATAATAAGCCCAAATGAGTTAAAGGGTGTGGGATTTACTGCAGAGGTAGCTAGCAGTCTATGTTTTAATAGCAAAAATAAATCACAAAAATGTATATAAAGGGAAGGGTTGAAAAGAATTTAAAAAAACTGCACTGTGTTTGCTATTCTCACTGTGGGCTATTTACTCATCTCCAGTAGGCACACGGACCCACACTACACACTTACACTCCGAGGCGGGTATCCTTGAGTCACAAACATCTTTCATTATGCTTCTGTGCATTTTTCTGCATTGTGTTGAGGTGCCTTCAGTTCCTCAAATACCCCGTGGGGATCTGGGGTCACTGCTTAATGTTTAAAGGGAAGGAGGCCTACGTTTATTAAGAATCTACATGTCGCCGGCGTGAGAAACCTCCCCATTTAATGCTCACAGTAACCCTCTCAGGAAGGTATTTTCTCCGTAGTTGGAGGGCCCATCTTCTCAGTGACAGGTCCGTGTTCTCGCAGCTAGCCAGTGATGTCACTAGCCTAGCTCACATCTTCTAACACCAAGTGCAGCACTCCATTCTCATATCTTCTCAGAAGCCACATCTGCGTGTACCATTTCCTTTTCGTGTTCTGTTTGCTTTCTCTCCTGGTTACACACATGGATGAGATGTAACCTAGCTAGATGCCCAGCCCATGGTACGCTCGTACACACTCCATGTCTGCTTTTTGTGTAGGTGTGTAGACTTGAGCATATGTGTGTACGTGAGTGTGTATATCTGTTTAGAGATTATCTGTATCTGTCCTCACTTCATAGCTCCTCAGAGATATAGATATTATTGATGTACGTAACTGCCAATGAGTTTTTAAGAGAAAGGAATGAATAAGTTATGGGGGTTGGAGCTTTTAACACTGCAAAAGCACTAATGGATCATGTGAGATACGTAATATATCGGCATATTGACAGGACTCAGACTTTCTCTAAGAAGACATGAGCATATATATGCACGCTGATCTGACTAGCACCAGCTACTGAATCTGAAAGTGCTTTATTCCATTTAGCATTTCACACTTTCCAAATCCTTTTAAATCATGTTGTTATTTATATTCTATCAGGCCAAAGCATATTAAGAAACAATATTCTGGAGGTTTTGTGTTTTGAATCCATTAATGATTATGCCTATAACATAGAATGCTGTAGGATAGGGCTGAAGGAAATTAAAAATTGACTTAGCAGCAGGCACCTGTCCCAATGGCCTCATCCCCCTCTGACAATGAACTACATGTTCGTGTGGGGAGTGTTCCCCCTCTCCGGGCCCCAGGGAAGCGTTTTTCAGACCCCAGCATGTGACTTCGTGAATCTTCTCTTGCTGTTTGCATAGACACAGCAGCAGCAGCCTTACACTGTGAGAAGAGGATCTGAGATGAAGACGGCCGCGCACTTACAGGGACCGAGTGGGCAACATACTGAGGCTCCCCTTTGAAATGTGAATAGCATAACCATAGAAAAACCCTCAGTGTGAAAATAAAACCATTTAATTTAGTGCAACATCGTGGGTATAACCCATAGGCACAGGTCATTTCCCTCTGTTCACATTCCAATTAGTAACTGAACAAATACTTTTTAAAATACGAGCAGAAACTGTCTACATCTGGGTAAGTACAGAATGTCTCAGAAAGCTCAAAGTTATGTAAAAAATTTCAAGATCAAAGACTTGTAAACATTTACAATATTGTTTTCATAATTCAGTGCTGATGGTTAATTGTATGTCAATTTGGGCTATGGTACCATTTTCTTTCCTTTTTTTAAACACGAGTCTAAATGTTGCTGTGAAGATATTTTTAGTCGTGATTAACCTTGAAATCAGTAGACTTTGAGTAAAGCTGGCTTTCCTCCCTAAGGGTGGGTGGGCCTCATCTAATCAGCTGATGTCCTTAAGAGAAAAGACTGAGGTTCCTCCAAAGAGGAAGGGACGTGGCCTCCAGATGGCCACTGGACTCAGGACTGAAACACCAAGTCTTGATGGAATTCCCAGCCTGCCAACCTTCCTGCAGAGTTCAGACTTGTGGGCCATTTCCTAAAAATCCCCCTCTCTCTTTCCCTCCCTCCCTCCCTTGTTCTGTTGGTCTGGAGAACCCTAATGCAAATGGGATATAAATCTTGAAATAAAAATCACACACTTACATTCATGGAGAAGTCTTCACTCCCTAATACTCAAGGCAGTTACAGTCATACAAATACCTCAGTTTTTCTAGAAAGAAAATAATTTACCTTTTTTTTTTTTTTTTTTAGCTGAGCCATCCTGCCACCTGTTGGCAGCTCAGCTGCAGCTCAGCTCCGGCTGGGAATCCAACCGCTGTTGCTCAGAGCTCACACTCTTGAGTGAGCTCTTAACCAACTGAGCCACTCGGCTGGCCCCTTAATTTACCGTTTTATTGCAAAAATGGTGACTTGCTATTACAAAGTCTCAGCTCCAGGCCCAAGCCAGAGCAAAGAACGCAGCAAGGACGGATAAACTGCACCTCTGACTAAACGTCACAATGTGCACGCTTACGTCTCAGCTCTGGGGGGGACTCTTCCGAACACATCACAAACTGACCAACCTGAATAAAGACACCTGTATCTCAGGGGATCTTATCTCCTGAGACTCTGCCCCCGAGGATGGAAACAAGCAGAGCAGCCCTGGCAGAGTCTCGCGTGGGGTACTTCGGAGGAGAAGAAGGGGCTACCTTGCAGAAGATAAGAAGTGCTGGAGGGGTGAGTTGGAAGAAAGGACACAGGAGCTGCGAGAGTAGCTCACCCCAGAGTGACTGCTGCTGTAGAGGCTGGGGGAGGGGAGGGGGGGATGGAGGGCAGT
>NW_017731535.1:1894322-1906378 GCF_001890085.2 Hipposideros armiger
AGGCTTCTAGGAGGTTCCGTGCAGCCCTGTGCATGAGGCGCAGGGCAGCGGGCTGCAGGTGGGGAGAGGGGTCGGGCTGACACCTGGATGCTGGGCCGCTCACCTGCGTGGCCGATACCGCCCTCAGGGACATGCACGTAACAGGACGAGGCCAGGGAGGCGTGAGTCCAGTTCCAGGATGCATCCCGGAGGAAACAAGCTAAGCAGTCCGGTAGAGCGCTCTCGAGCACCAGGAACACTCGGGGGCTGGAGAGGCGCCTCGTGAGGGCTTTCACCCCGCGAGGCGATGGGTCGGGGGTATGTCACAGGGTGAGTGTAGGACACGTGAGAAGCATGACCTCAGGCCGCACTGAGAAAATTCAACTCTCTAAGACGCGCACCACAAACAAGGCAGGAGTGACCCCCCAAATGTGAAGCAGAGCTGCGTTGGGCCACAGGAAGCAAGATGGAATTTCCAAGGAGAGATCTACACTGGGAAAAAGTTGGGAGGGGCCCAGAACAACGGTAAGTTTTACATGACCTTTATATTTTGCAGCAACAAGATCACAGATGATCTTAACCAGAGCTGCCTTGTTAGAGCAACACAGGCAGGGCCACACTCGGCCTGGGTTGAAGAAGTGGATGGAAAAGGTGTAGGCAACCTTCTCACGAAGTTTGTCTGAGGCACGTGAGACATTAAGGAGTGTGTGTGTGTGTGTGTGTGTGTGTGTGTGTGTGTGTGTGTGTGTGTGTTTATGTGCAAACTTATGTGAGATACTACATGTTGGCAGATTCTGGATGTTCAAATGCTAAAATCAATGCTTAACTAGAACTATTACTCTGATTAAAAGGAACTCCTGGAATACAAAAGTTAAGACAAGTAGTACAAATCTATGAATTCATTTTAGTATTAAAATCATTGATTCAAATGAAAAACGCTTGATAATAGTGTGGGGTAAATTGTCTCAGCACTGTGAACTGGTCGACTGCCTCTGCAAGTCACCAGGGGACACCCTTTTGTCTTCCAATATGTATTATATTAATGTCAATTCTAATTAAAGTAATATATATATATATACATGTATATATATATATATATATATATATATATATATATATGCATGTGTATATATAGAAAAAGTGACAGAGGAGGAAAAAGCAGCTATTGTAAGTATAAACATTGATTGCTTTTTCCATGAGCACCACTGTAAAACCGCAGACAGGACACTGGAACACGGAGAACCCCAGCACCCTTACGACATCCCCCAGGGACACTAACACGCCCAGGGACCATCCCCGGGCTGCCCTCTGACACTGTATTCGCTGTGATCTACACCGCACTGTGTGGGTTCTTGGGTATCTAGACTCTTTCCCTTGACATCATGGTTCTGATGTTCATTTATTTGCATGCAATTGTGATTTGTTTACCCTCATTGCTGTATAATATTCTAGTGTATGAATACCCCCACGATATGTTTGCCCTTCCTTCTGTTGATAGGTGTTTGAGTTGTGTGCATATTTCAAACATTGTAAATGGTGCTGCCAGGAACATTACTGGGATGTTTTTTGGTGACTATATGCACACATTTCAGTAAGTGGGTTTCCTGGGACACAGAGTATGTGATAATCAGTTTTCATAGACAGAGTTTATTGTTGCAAAAATATACTCTCAATCCAGTATGTGAGAGTTGTAATGCGTCCACATTTTCACCATCACTTAACTGTTGTAGAATTTCCTCTTTAGCTTTTCTGGGGGGTTAGCATCAGTATCCCCATTTGAGGATCTCGTCATTACAAGTTAAGTAAATAAATATCAACAAAATGAAACACAGAGCTTGTGAAATTATGAAATAAGGAAATATAGAATTTACAAAGCATTCAAGAGAATATTTTAACAAATTTATATTACAGTGTATTCAAGAGACAATCTGCTATTTACATAAAAATTGAAAATATGATATACTTTACCCAACAATAAACGACAAATGAAATGAGAAGATAACCTGGGATAGTAAGGGACCTGCCTGAGAGAAAAGAACAAAAGAACCCAAAGAGCAGGAACAAACCGGGAAAACGCAAAGCAATGGCTCATTAAAGCTGCCCTAGAACCAGTAAATCACATTCAAGTTACTGTAAGAAGGCAAACCTGAGAAGGCCTTTGAAATTTCCCTTAAAATGAAGAAAATCTAGAATTGACTATGAAGACTATATTATGTCAGGAATGCAAAGAATAAAGAAAAATCCAATGTACAGGCAGATAATTGTTTTCCCTAAAGTAAAAGCTAGAACATATTTCTGAAGATTTAGTTCAGATTTTTGCAGCCTTGAATGTAATTAATGACATAATTAATATGAAGTGTTAGGGAATGAAATTCTTCTTCCCATTAAACAGGGAAAGAAAACAAGCTTCCTAGATGCAGATGGCGGCACAAGCCCACGTCTGCGGCTTCCTCCCAGCAGTACATGAAATACAGCACTCTCTGCAAGAACTGAAAATCGAGGAAGAGTTTCTACCATCGTTCCAGAACTCCTGGGGGATGTTAGCGGGAAATCTTGGAGCTTAAAGTGGGGGAAAGGGCTGTTTACTGGAATTCACCCACAGGGGAGTCCATCACGTGATTCCACGCAGGCAGGACCTGTTGGCACACTCCGGGCCAGTCTGGACAGTGAACCCCCAGTCGAGTCCCTGCACAGGCGCCAGACTTGTCAGAAGACACACTGCCGTGAGCCTGACCGGCCACCACAGGCTGCAGACGCAGCGGGCAGCCCTTGGAAGTCAGCGCCCGGCACAAGTTGGAAATAAAGTCGCTGTCCTGTTGGGTCAGGTAGAGGTGGCTGTTCCCGGATGACAGGAAGGTCCCTGCACCGAAAAGCTCACTCCTTTGTACACAGCTCTGTCCCTCCCAGATGTCCAGGTGGGCAAAAAGAAGCAAGTAAATAATTTGGGAAAGAAATAAAAAATTTTAAAACCTAAAGTTAATTTTCTCATTGGAACTAAGTACAGTAACCTATATGGCTCTCTTGGTTACCCTCTAACCTATAATGTGATTAAAAGAACAACTTTCACCAGACTATTGAAAAAAAACCACAACAACTCAGCCTTTTAACACTTAAAAACAAGTCATATTGGAACAGTCATGCTGAGATTCAGAAGAACATTTTTTCACATTGTTTTTCCTTAATGATAATTCAAATAATATTTCTTCATAAATAGTTGGAACCTGCTGTCATAAAAAGTATCAAACTGACAATAAGAAAAGCTTTCTAAAACTGAAAAATATCATTGCTGTTATATTCAAAACTAAACATCAGTAGAAATATTGATAATAGAAGAATTGAGGCTTAAAACTGAAACAGTGAATTACAAGGGGGGCTTGAGGAAGATATTTCGCGATCAAAAACTGGAGACAAAGATGGGAAGACACAGATGGAGAGAGAATGAGGAAAAGAAGAATGGGAATAAATTTGAAAATGATCAGGGAATTTTAAAAAATGTGGTAAACATTATAATATCTGGTTGCTATATGGGAATTCTAGGTAGTATTTTTACATTTTTGTTGACTTACTTTATTTTAAAATAAAACCTTGAGCAAATAAACAAGGACTAGAGGAATCTGACAACCAATTGATTTCATGGCATTTCTGTATTTATCTGGTTGTCATAAACTCTATGAGCTCAAAAGTGTTTTTTTCCTTAATGTTGGCATATATAGTACATCAGAAGAAATTTATTTATAGGAATAAAAATGTATTTCCAAATCTACACATTCTGCTACACAACTGCCTACATTTTATGAAAATGTACCACCAGCCCCCATTTTGTGAATGAATGAACGTTTTCTATGCACAGATCATAAGCATGAACTAAAAAAGGCAGTTTCCTTAGGTTTGCATATGAAACATAGGAAAATATTGAGCTGCATCTTTCAGGGTTTTATGTTCATTTTTTTATGCTCTCATAAAATAGTCTATATTGCATACATTTAAAAATCTTCTCTAAAATTTAAATCTTATAAACAGTGGTGAGGGAGAATTGTAGCCCCCACTATAAATTATTTGGGTATGACTGGATAAAATATAATGCAGTTAGAATAAAAATTAGTGCAGACAGCATAAACGGAGGGTTTTCTAATAAAATCAGAGACTATATTTGATATTAACACGTAAATTACCGCATGCTGGCTCTTTACTTAATTCGCAAAAAGATGACAAAGGGTAAAGCTTCGTGTGCACACCGCCTGGTAGTGCCTTCATCTAACGTCCTCAAATATACACTGAATTTTTAATTTCATCAAGTAGTAATTGTCAGCGGTCAGTTTCAAACTCTTGCCTCCTGGAGAAAGACTACCCATCAGAGAAAGATGAAAATGCCTTGAGGCAAAAGAGCTCATGGATTCCACAGCAACACCAGAGGTTATGAGGTAATCTCATTTACTTGTTCCTAGATCAATAATAATGGCGCATTTGCATATCAGAGGTTCCAAAGCCGATTCAAATGAGTTACCTCACCTGAAAAATCCATGGAAGTGATTTGAAAGTTCAATAAAATCCTGTGCTTTGGGCAGCCGATATTGTTACCCCAATATTACTGATGAGATAGCAGACGAAGACAGAGAGGGAAGTGGCTTTCTCAATTAACATGGAACAGGAATGGCAGAAACAATCTCAGAGCACAAGGGCCATAACGTGGTTTATGGCGTCTCAGGAATCTCAACATCTTTAGAATATCTAATATAAACTAACTGCCAGTTAGAGAAAATAAGTAGGTAGACAAGGTGTGACATGGATACCGATAGATATAGATGGAGATATGGATTCGGACATGGATATAGATTAATGACAAACTGTTCACACAGAGAATCAACCTCCTTAGGCGCATCCAGGTTTGTGCAAAAGTTCCCCCTGGTAGGGCGCAACTTAAACATCTGCTGAATTTTTGCAATATAGACAACACTGTGAAGTATGGCCTGCTCAACAGAAAGTAAGATAATTTTTCAGGTGATAAAATTAAGAGGAAACATGACTCTAAGTTTGGTGGATTTGCTGAAAACTGTTTTGAAGCCTATATCCCAAAGAGAAGTGTGATGTTAGGAAATGAAAAAAAAAGATAAGATGCTACTTTTTTTTTTCTTAAGGAAACTGAAGGATAAATCATTTAGACACAAAGAGAACAGGTTCTCAGAAACCATGCAGACTGGGCACACCTCCTAAATCCAGCAGGAAGACTGACTTGATGGCACATTTGGATTTAGGCAAAACGGATCCCACCCCTGAGGCTGTTGGGCCGGGCCTACCAGCCAGAACCCCTGAAGACATTACTGTGACTGCTTATTTTCCCTGTGTGATTACACCATTAAAAATACCTGCAAATCTGAGGACACATAAGACATGTTTTGGTCCACGATATTTGGGTGTTTGCACTAAACTTTGCACAGTTTTATCTCGATAAATGCTGTCCCTTATTTTGTGTGGGAATAAAAATTCAGGAGTTGAGCCAACCATGTCTGGCATTTACTTACAAATATATCAAAGAATATCTGAAGAGAATGTGAACAAAGCTGAAAGTACAATGTGTTAATCAAAATATGCAATTTTTAAAACTGCACAACTGTATAAACTTTTTCACTTAAAACTTTTGAGAAAAGTTTTCAGTCTCATGGACACTTATGACAAATGAATTGTCTTTTGAAAAGCTGAAGCAGAACAAGAAAATAACCTTATTTACCCATTTTTCAACACACATTGAACTTCAACTCTAAAGTTGTCCCTTAGGAATGACGGACTTGTCCCCAGTCAGTAGTGGCAGGTGGGCCTTGAACTCAGCATTCTGGCTTCAAAATTTCTCATCCTCATCATTCTGCTTTGTAAACAGAATTATTTTCTTAATTTCCTCTTAGGATTGCTCATTACTGGGTTATAGAAACACAAGTGATCTCTGTAAGTTGATATTGTACCTGGAAACTTAGAAAAATTTATTAGTGGGTTTATTTTGGTAGATTCTTGTGGCTTGTTGCTTTGGATTTTGGTATATTTATTCTTTCCAGATCTGTTGCTATTGATTTACCTTAGAATATCCAAGGCCTTAAAAAATATCTTTTGCATTTTTGTACGTTTTTGTATTTGAATTGCTACATACAATTTACATTTTAATTATATTCTTTGTGTTGTCTGGCTTAGAGTATTTAAATATTGAAAATGAAATAAACAAAAATTAAAAAATCTTTAGTATGATAACATTTTCAAGTGCTAAAGAAAAAAATGTGTTAAAAGCAAACAATTCAATCATTGATTAAGATGAATAAAATAAAATGGATAAAGACTACATACAATGCATGGGAAAATGAACTTTAGACATAGGACTGACAGTCTTGTATTCGTTCAATGCCTTTTTCATTCTCTCATAATCATGCGCAATTCCATGTGAAATACTAGATGTACTGTGTTCCTTTGTTATTTATAGTTCCTACGTAGACAACTTGTTTCCCCCGCTCCCTAACCTGCAGTTGACTTTGGATGATGATGACAAAGAAAGAAAGAAATCGTCTGGACGCTTCTGATGAAGGTGAACCCAGGATGCTTGAGCCAAGGGTTGAAAAGGGGAAAAAAAGAAGGAATGGAAACAAATGATTAAATTTGGACAACAGTATCATTGAACAGTTTGTTTGACACTGTAGAAAATGGTGCTTCAACATATTTTAAAACTGGAATATTTCAAAATACACTCTCAGAGTAAAGGGAAGTAAAATGAAATACTAGAATTGGCAATATCAGCACAAACGTGGAAACTTTCAAAAACTGATAATTTTCTGCTTCTCTCCTTCCCCTTTCCTTGCCATGCTTTTCTTCCCTGGAATTTCCTGGACATTCATCCTCAATTAATCACACGCACAAAAAGCTTTGATGTAGAGTCTGCTTCTGGGAGAGCCTGCCTTAAGGAAACTGTTACCTTGTGATTAATTTGGTTATTTCCCTTGTACTTTGTTTTCTAATTTCTTCCGTGAAGAATATAGAATTCTTAGTTTTATCATCAGCATGTAGAAATTTTACTTTTTAAAAAGAAATCTAAATATCTCTTAAGCATTCTTAAAACCATTTGTTGTTGTTGTAGTGACTTGTATTATTTAGTCCCGAGAGAATGATGTGGAGAATACCACTTGAGGTCTTTCTCTTCCCAATACAGCTTAGCAGATGGTGGTACCTACTTCTCCTGAGCTGAATGCCCTGTATATGGGAGGCTGGAAGACAGACGCAGAGGTGATGTTAACCTGTTGACATTTTTTGTGCATGACGCAGTACCCTGTAAAATCATTAAGGCCATGGCTTTCACATCCCGTTTCATTCTCAGACCCAACACTGGCTTGGCATATAGTAGCTGCTCAATACACAGGGATGAAACATCAGTGAGATGCAGGGTTTTACCACAGTTGGTCAATATATATACAGGGGTGCAAAAAAATGTATACACATTTTAAGATAGGAAAAACTATAAAAATGGTAACACTCAATATATACTGCTAATAAAAGATGAATACCTGTCATGTTTGATTTCTGCAATTACAAGAGGTGCTCAAAGTGGTTACCATCAGCAACCAGACACCAGACCTGCCACCTATCAGCTTGAACGCAGTAATTTTACATTTACTCATTTCTGCCCTCTGCCCTTCTCTGTGGCAGAATGTGGGCAACACTGAGTTCATGTGAGAAAGTCAAGGACAAGGACTTATACTCGGCAACTTGCAGTCAAGGCAGATGAGAGGCAATAAGCAATTTAGAGACAAAATGTGTTCCAAAAAATAGAACAGAGCTGGATGATATTTATTTAAATTCTTACAAAATGACTATGTCAACTACGATGGCTGCAGACATCAATATTTCTGTACACAATTTTAAGGCAGTGTAGGATAACATGTTTCTGTAGAATGTCATATTTTCATAATTGAACTCTTACATAACTTCCCTGAAATTATTTGTCATGATTATTCATATATTTAAAATTTCCAAAAATATTTTAATAATTCTATAAGATTTAATCAAGAGCATTAACATATTAGGGGTTATTCAAAGTTGATGTGTTATATATTCTTTCAGATTTATTTTCAACAACTATATTTGAATTTTAAGAACAACTATAGTTGTGAATTTATTAAACAATTCAAATACGCTGCATTTCTAGACAATGTTCTAACATTAATAAATACATATAAAGACAGGCCTCTTAGAAATTAGAATATAAAATTGGGTGAAGTCTAAAAATAGCAAATATACTGTGGCTTATTTCAGAAATGTCAGTTTTTATCAAGTGGAGATAGTCACAGAGGAAAAAAAAATCTGTTTAAAAATGGATACTCATGACTGGCAATACATGGAATACATGAAATTGTATCAAGACTAAAAATAGTAATAGACTTATTTATTTGAAACTGTCAGTTTTTATCAAGCTGAGCTGTTGAAGCCAGGAAAATGGCAATTTTCAAAGTGAACTATTCCTCAAAAACAACGTAGTGCTCATTGAACCAATAATACCAAGTTAAATAATACAAAGTAGAGGACTTCCTCTTGCTCACAATTGCCCATCACTACTTACATTATCTAGCTAGGTGTTTAGACAAATTAAAATTTGACCAAATCATCCCAAACTGTGCAATATAAGATAAAATAGCAACAACAATAACAAAAATCGGATTACTACTAAACAGTGAAAATACTAATGAAATTAGACCATGATAAACATTTTTCAGCAAGTGATTATAAAGTATGAGCATTCTAATGATTTCACAATTCTGTCTTTGACTTGTGGCACCGTCTCCTGATGCTCAAGATTGGTTCTGAAATGGTAAATTCAAAAAAACCCCCAAAACCTACTTTCTTTATATTTGTGGGTAAAACAGGAGACCTTCCCTGCAGCGGAGTCAAAGGAAAGATGCTCTGTGCCCTAAACACTTACTATCTGTCCTATTTTGGAGACAGCTTCTGAGATGGAAAATGTAAGTGGTATTATATATTATTGTACTTTTTTTTTTTCAGGTTGACAGTGAAGACAAGAGTGTTCTCCCCTGATATCTCTGACAGGCTCAAACATTTACTGTGTGCACGTGACTACTGAAGTCAAGAGCTGCAGTAACTGGAAAGTGGGTGAAATTTCCCAAACTGAATTTCCTACTTTAAAGAAGCCATTGGGACATATGTTTCTGGCAATATAAAGGTATATACATGGTCAGGAGGCTTAACTCTTAAAATATGAGTTAAATTGACAAATGTGCTTTTAAATAAATAATTAAGCTTAAAAGATTGTTTTATTTATTTTAGTCCTTATGGTCTAAACATGAGAAGGGCACGGGGCACCTAGGTGTTGGGCCAACCTGAGGCTGGGTGGGCCCTAAGGAAGTGGTTGCTGGTCCCACCTGCCGAGTGGCTGGGACAGAAGGCACTTCACAAGGATGGGAGCCAAGGCCTTGGGTTTATTCTCACTAATAGAGTTTAAACTCCATAGAAATACAGCCTTGAAAGAACTAGATTGTGAGACACGGCATCCGGAAAACTATGCCCACGAACCAAAGGACATGAGAGAAAAGCTAATTTGGTCCGAGAGCATTGGCAAAAATCAATAAAAACAAACAAACAAGCAAATACATATATACATAGTAAAAATTTGAAAAAAGAAATCTCCTGCACTCACATGAGTTTATGGGTCTAATGTACACTACAGTATGGTCTGAAAAAAACATTAATCTGAGAAAAACATATAAAGCAGATGTGATTGCTAGTGCTCAGTAGCACTGATTACAAATGCTTTTCATAGGGCACCTCATTCAAGCTCTTCAGGGTTTTCAAAGCTACAGCCCCACCGAATAAGAGTCCACGATGAGAATGTACAAAGTACAAAAATAAATGAGCTACCACAAGTGAGAATTAACAGCAATTTAAAAAATAAAGTAAAATAAGATGACCATAAAAATCCAGACATTAAATTTATAGAAATAAGATTCTCAAAGAGAATGCTGTTTTATTTTTCTCAATTCTAAAAGTTCTAGGGAGCCTTTTCCCTAAATATATTCTTAGTCAGGTTTTGAAAGCATCTTGTTCCTTTCCTATATATTATTTCTCAATTTTACCTTATCTAGCATTTTAGTCATTGATATTAAAAATCCAGGTATGTGTTAAGAGCATTTTAGATATAGCTAAAAGAAAAAGCAATTTACCAAAGATAGTTTTAACGACTATATTCAGGATGCAGCAGATGTGAAATTGAAAGTGAAATAAAAAAAAATTTATTGCAGAACGTGGAAGAAAGAATCTAAGGTACCATTAATTAGAGTGGCATTAGGATATGCTGAGAAATTCTTAGGATTCATGGAAAACAAATCTTCAGAACCAGACAAGATGAGGATATTGGAATTATCAGACCAGGAATTTAAAATAGCTATCATTAATATGCCAAGGACTCTAATGAACAAAGTGGACAGCATGTAAGAGCAGATGGGCAGTGAGAGAGAGAGATGGAAATTGTAAGCAAGAACTGAAAAGAAATGCTACAAATCAAAAACACTTCAGCAAAAATGAAGAATAGCTTTGATGGGCTTATTAGTAAACTGCACATGGCCGAGGAAAGAATTTCAGAGCTAGAGGGTCTGTCAATGGAATCCTCAAATACTGAAAAGGAAAAACAACACAGGCTGGGGGGAGAAAAAAGTATGGATTGTAGGACAACCACAGAGGTGTAACTTATGTGTAATGGAAGTATCAGAAAGAGAAGAAAGAGAGAAAGGAAAAGAAGAAATACATGAAACAAAACAATAATGACAGAGAATTTCCTCAAATTAAAATCAGACACCAAATAACAGATCCAATAAGCTCAAAGAACACAAAGAATGTAAAGTGTCAAAAAAAGTCACTTAGGTGGGCCAGCCGAGTGGTGCGTTGGTTAGGAGTTGGCTTGGGACACCAGCTCTGAGCAGCAGCGCCCTGGTTCGGATCCCACATGAGGGCCAGTGATGCTGCGCCCTCTACAGCTAAGATGGTGAACAACAGCTCGACCTGGAGCTGGGCTGCTGTGGTTCGCCAGTGACGGTGTAGACTGCAGTGGTGCTGACCAGCAGCTGCCGTGAGCTGCTGTGAGTGGCCGTCCAATGGCCAGTGAGCGAGCGACTGCCTCAGCCGGGAAGAGCGCAATGATAATACGAACTTGGGCCAGTGAAGCGACATCCTCCACAACTAGACTGAAGAACAAAAAAAGGTTGCGACTTGTCTGTTCCTCTTCCCCAATTCCCCAATAAAATCTTAAAAAAAAGAAAAAGTCACTTAGGCATATCATCTTCAAACTACAGAAATCAAAGATAAAATCATGAGAGAAGATGAAAGCTCACCTTACCTATAGAGGAACAAAGATAAGAATACATCCAACTTCTCCTAAAGACAATGCAAGCTACAATAGAGTGGGGTCATATGAGTATGTTTAAAACATTGGGGTTTAAAACAAGCAAACAACAACAAAAACAAACCTACACCAACCTAGAATTCTGGGCCCTATAAAATTATTCTTCAAAAGTGAAAGAAAATTAAAGACTTTCTCAAAGAAAAATTGAGGAACTTTGTTTCTAGTAGACCTGCCTTGCAAGAAATTTAAACGACCTTCTATAGAGAGAAGAAGAATATAGATAAAAAACTCAGATCTACATAAAAAAGGAAAAGCATCGAATAAGGTATATATGGATAAATTTTATTTTTTTATTCTTAATTGATCTAACAGATAATAGTGTACTCAAAATAACACTTACAATTTATTCAATTATGTATGCTTATGTATAGATTTTATGTGTAAATACATGTGCTTATGTATGCTTATATATAAGCAAAATGAATTATAGCAATTTTTAGGCATAGCAGGGAGGAATTAGAATTATTTTTTTAAATTTTATTATTATTTTTTTAAGATTTTATTGGGGAATTGGGGGAGGGGAACAGCGTTGGGGAATAGGGGAAGGGGAACAGAAAAGTTGCTGTCCTTTTGTTCTTCAGTCTAGTTGTGGAGGACGTCGCTTCACTGGCCCATGTTGGTATTATCATTGCGCTCTTCCCGG
>NW_017731535.1:1909443-1915204 GCF_001890085.2 Hipposideros armiger
TGTGTTCAATCCCGAGTGAGGACACTCCTTGGATGGTGAATACATTTTGACAAAAACCAGGGTGTAACCTGCAGGACCCCATAGCCGTCCCTCACCATCCCATTAGCCTCCCCTCATCCACTGGGGAGGGAAGGGATGGCAGCCGGCCTGCCACCTCTTAGCTGCTCCTCTGGAGGGCTATTTGGGAGCCTGCAGGGTTTTCAATGGGTGTTTTAAGTTTTTGTTGTTTTTAGTTTTGGGTGTTAGACACAACATCAGAAAACTAGAAAAATACCATTTAACATTCTTACACACATACATTTGCATAAGTATGTATACATGTGTATTTTTATTTATGTATCAGTGTGTGTGGTACATATTTATATATCCATCTCTCTATCTCTATCTCTATAGAACTATTATCTATCTATCTATCTATCTAATCTATCTGCCTATCATCTATCTATCATCTATCTATCTAATCAGTTCTTCTCTCCAGCTCCTAGACTAG
This sequence comes from Hipposideros armiger, assembly GCF_001890085.2. NCBI lineage: Eukaryota > Metazoa > Chordata > Mammalia > Chiroptera > Hipposideridae > Hipposideros > Hipposideros armiger. The sequence continues at coordinate 1,909,934 of NW_017731535.1, forward strand.
GGCTCAACATGTTTTGGCTTTATTCATTTATTAAGTTGGAAAACGTTAGCTGTTCTGAGTATTGACTACATATCTAGCTATGTGGTATTTGTTGTCGCACTCAGTCCTCATAATCAACCCTCGGAATTATCACTCCACAGACTGTGCATGAAGTAAAGAAGGTGACACGTTCCTTTCATAAGCTGTCTTTTATTTGTCATGCTTCTCAATCCAATCGGGTCAGAGAATAAAATGTGGCTCAAGGAGATTAAGGAAATTGCGCAAGTCAACACTGCCTGAATTATAATTGGAGCCGAGTAAGAAATTGGTGGGAGAAATATCCCTTACGACTGAAAACCAGCTTATAAATGAAAACCCTCCCTCTCTGCTCACCTTCTTCTAGCACTTTCAGCCGATAACAAACAGCAGAAATTGGCTGCGGCTGTCACCCTGCCGGCCCTCCTGCAGACGGAGGACGTGTCTCAGTCTCCTGAACTACCTACCTGGGCAGCTCTGAGAGCGCATCAAAATTCCACCCAGCAGCTGGGCTGCTGGCAGAAAAGCGTGTGCAAGTGGTCGTATGTGGCTTCAGTTCATCAGTGACTCGAGGGCTCCAGGTGGCACAGGGAATGGCGGAAAGCTCGTGTGGTCCTCAGAGCGGGGGGTCCTTTCTGTTCTCACCAGAGCACACAGGTGCTGCTTGTCTCACTGGGGCACCTATGACAGGTCCCCCGCCCTTACAGCTGGGTCTTGAATAGTCATCAGTGCCAGTATGTGCTTGCCAGTCACTACCCTGTCATCTTAAGGATCGTTTTAACATCAGAAAATAACGAAATATGCAAAAACAATTAGCGGTGCTTTAATGGCTATGCCTGAGTGCTAACAAAACAGCTCCCAGACACAGCCTGCTTCATGGCTGCCCGTGGTTGTCTTCCAAGGTTTGAAATGCATTTACACTAATCCTTTTGCAATTACAACAAAAAGAATAAAATACCTTGGAATAAACTTAACCAAGGATGTGAAAGACCTATATACAAATTGTAAGACATTTCTAAAAGAAATTGAAGAAGACACAAAGAAATTGAAAGACATTCCGTGTTCATGGGTTGGAAGATTCAACATAGTTAAAATGGCCATATTACCCAAAGCAATATACAGATTGAATGCAATCCCGTCAAAATTCCCATGGCAGTTTTTAAAGAAATAGAACAAAAAAAATCATCAGATTTGTATGGGATCACAAAAGACCCTGGATAGCCAAAGCAATCCTAAGAAAAAGAACAATGCTAGGTATCACACTCCCTGACTTCAGCTTATACGACAGAGCAACAATAATCAAAACAGTATGGTATTGGCAGGAAAACAGATACACAGATAAGTGGAATAGAATTGAGAACCCAGAAGTAAACCCAAATAAACATGGACAGATAATTTTTGACAAAGAAGCCAAAAATGTACAATGGAGAAAAGACAGCCTCTTCAATAAATGGTGCTGGCAGAATTGGAAAGCCACGTGCAAAAGAATCAAACTAGACTACTGTCTGTCACTGTGTACTACAATTAACTCAAAATGGATCAAAGACCTAAACATAAGATATGAGACAATAAATTGCATAGAAGAAAACATAGGTACTAGACTTTTGGACTTTGGGTTCAAAGAGGATTTTATGAATTTGACTTCAAAGGCAAGGGAAGTAAAAGCTAAAATAAATGAATGGGACTATATCAAACCAAAATCTTCTGCACAGCAATAAAAACCATTGACAAAATAAAGAGGCAAGCAACCAAATGAGAGAAGATTTTTGCAAACAATGCCTCTGATAATGGGCTAGTATCCAAAATATATAAGAAATTCATACAACTCAACAACAAAAAAACAAATAACCCAATTAAAAAATGGGCAGAGGACCTGAATAGACATTTCTCAAAAGAGGGCATACAGATGGCCAATAGACATATGAAAAGATTCTCAACATCACTAATCATTCAGAGAAATGCAAATAAAAACCACAATGAGATATCACCTCATACCTGTCAGAATGGCCATCACCAACAAGACAAATAATTACAAGTGTTGGAGAGGCTGTGGAGAAAAAGGAACCCTCATACACTGTTGGTGGGACTGAAGATTGGTGCAGCCGCTATGTAAGGTAGTGTGGAGATTCCTTAAAAAATTAAAAATAGAATTACCATATGATCCAGCAATCCCCCTCTTGGGTACGTACCCCAAAAAATCTGAAAACATTTATCTGTAAAGATATAAGTGCTCCGATGTTCATTGCAGCTTTCTTTATGGTGGCTAAGACATGGAAACAACCAAAGTGTCTTCAATAGATGATTAGATAAAGAAGATGTGGTACATATACACAGTGGAATAGTATTCTGTCATCAGAAAAGATGAAATAGTGCCATTTGGGACAACATGGATGGACCTTGAGATTACAATGCTAAGCAAAATAAGTCAGACAGAAAAAGTAGAGAACCATATGATTTCGCTGATATGTGGTATGTAAAACAGAGAACAACAAAGGAACAAGACAAACAAATGAATAAACAAAAACTCATAGACACAGACAACAGTTTAGTGGTTACCAGAGGGTAAGGGAGGAGGAGGTGGTAGAAGAGGGTAAAGGGGATCAAATATGTGGTGATGGAAGGAGAACTGACTCTGGGTGGTGAGCACACAATGTGATATATAGATGATGTATCACAGAANCAGAAAAGTTGCTGTCCTTTTGTTCTTCAGTCTAGTTGTGGAGGACGTCGCTTCACTGGCCCATGTTGGTATTATCATTGCGCTCTTCCCGGCTGAGGCAGTCGCTCGCGGGCCATTGGATGGTCGCTTACGGTGGCTCACAGCAGCTCACGAAAGCTCATGCCAGCTGTTGGCCAGCCCCACTGCAGCCTACACCGTTGCCAGCGACTCACAGCAGCCCAACTCCAGGTCGATCTGTTGTTCACCATCTTAGCTGTAGAGGGCGCAGCGTCACTGGTGCTCATGTGGGATCTGAACCAGGGCCCTGCTGCTCAGAGCTGCTCAGGACACCCCAAGCCAACTCCTAACCAACGCGCCACTTCGCCGACCCGATAATTATTTTATTATAAGATATACTACCTGTGAAACAATACAGTGTGATTTGAAAGAGGATTTGGGTTAGCTGGAAACATATCACCAACTCTAGTGTACCACTAAAAAAAAAAAAAGAAAGAAAGAAAGAAAGAAAGTATAACTAATATGCTAAGAATGAAAAGAAAATGGAATTATTGGGTTGTCAGAAAAGTCATGACGTATTTTTTCGATGTTTTTCATTGCAAAAATGCATCATGATTTTTCTGGCAACCCAATATACAAAAGGCTCAATTAAAACCACAAAAGGCAGAAGAAGGGGAAGGGAAAAATAAGAAAAAGTAACAAGTACAACAAATAGAAAACCAGTAATGAATATGGTAGATGTTAATCCAACTATATCAATAATTACTTTGAACATGGATGGTCTGAATGCACAAATTGAAAGACACAGATTGTCAGAGTGAGTTTAAAGAAAGAGCCAACTTTGTGTTGCCTACAAGAAATCCACTTTAACTATAGATACATACAGATTACAAATAAATTGAGAGAAAAACATACCATAATAACACTAACTCAAATAAAGCAGGAGGAGTTATATTAATTTCAGACAGAGAAGACTTTAAAGCAAGGAATGGGGTCAAAGATAAAGGTCGTTACATAATGATAAAAGGGTTGATTCTCCAAGAAGAGTTAACAGTCCTTAACATGCATGTGCCTAAGAACAGGGCATCAAGCTGCCTGAGGCAAAAAATGATAGGATTGCAAAGAGAAGTAGAGAAACCCATCATCATCGTTGGAGACTTCAACAATCATCTATCAGGAATGGACAGACCCAGCAGACAGAAATCAGTCAGGGCAAGATGAACTCAACACCACCAGTCAATTGAGTATATCTGACATCTATCGATGACTTCGTCCAAAACCAGCAAATACACATCCTTGTTAGGTGCACAGGGAACATTCATCTAGACCACATCCTGGACAATAAAACACATCTTAGCAAACCTAGAAACACAGCAATTATACAATGTCTGCTCTCAGAAATCAATGGAATTTAACCAGAAGTCCATAACAGAAAGATAGCTGGGAAATCCCAATATACATATCTACATGGTAATTAAAAACACACTTCTACCCAAACAGGCCCACACCAAGACACATTATAATTAAAATGGATATATATAAAATCTCCTCTAAATAACACTTGGGTCAAAGAAGAAATTCCAAGTGAAAAATATTTTGGATGAAATGCAAATTAAAACACAACTTATCAAAATTTGTGAGATGCAGCAAAAACAGTGTGTAGAAGAAAATTTATATAAATGATTTGCTATACTAGAAAAGGAAAAAAATCTAAACTCAATAACCTAAATTCCCATGTTAGGAACTAAAAGAAAAAAGAGCAAATTAATCCCAAAGTAAACATAAGAAAGGTAAAAATTAGATAAGAAATTAGCAAAATTTAAAACATGAAATCAATGGAGAAAAATCAATGAGACCAAAAGCTAGTTCTCTGAAAAGATCAATAAAATCAATAAGCTTCTACCCAGGATATCTAAGGAAAAAAAAGACACTAATTATTAATATCAGAAATAATAGATGACATTACTACAGATCCTATGTCTATTAAAAGGATAAAAATAGAATATTAAAACAATTCCATTCCCACAAATTTGATAACCCAATAAAGTGGACCAATTCCCTGAAATATACAATTTGCCAAAATTCACACAAAAAGAAACAGACTATCTGAACAGACCAATATTGATTAAAGAAATTGAATCAATAATTAACAACAGAAAAAAATAAAATATAAAACGCCCACATGGCCTCATTGGTGGATTCTACCAAACATTTAGGGAAGAATTATACCAATTATCTACAATCTCTTTTAGAGGATGGAAGCAGAGGAAACATTCCTAACTCATATATGAGGCAAGCATTACCCTAATATTGAAACCAGGGACAACATGATGAGAGATGAAAACTAGGCAATTATCTCTCATGAACTTGGATGCAAAAGTCTTCTACAAAATATTAGAAAATCAAATCCAAAATGTATAAAAAGAATTTTACACTACAACCAAGTGGGATTTGTCCCAGGTCGCATGGCTGGTTCAACATTCAAAAATCAATTAATGAAATTCATCCCATCGATAGACTAAAATGGAAAGATCACATGATCGCATCAATACATGCAAAAAATCTGACAAAATCTAACA
>NW_017731535.1:1921874-1929408 GCF_001890085.2 Hipposideros armiger
AGTTCTATGTGCTTCATTCTCCTTTATTCAAAACCTCTGGTTAAAATATGTATATGAATGTGAGTATACACACACACACACATACATGTACACACACATATACACATGCATACTTTTTTTTTTTCTTTTGGTAAAAGGCATAACCAAAGAAGGTCAGGATGCTTGGTCAACGTTATGTTTTACTGTATAACATTGTATCCACAAAGACTGATTCTTGCCTCTACCCAGGTGGCAATTTTACTAAACCCTATTTTAAAGACATACAGACGGTGTCAAAACAAAGTATACACATTTTAAGAAAGGAAAAAACTGTATTAAAATTACATTGATGGGTAACCACTTTGAGCACCTCTTGAAATTGCAGAAGTCAAATGTGTTCATTTGACTTATATTCATCATTTGTTATCCATATATATTAAGTATTACAATTTTAATATAGTCTTTTTTTCCTTTCTTGAAGTGTGTATACTTTTTTTGGCATCCTCTGTGTATATCTGTGTGTATGCATATAGTACCAGGATAGTGTTAAGTGGAAAAGAAAAGCCCATCACTCAGGGTCCTGTTAGAAAACAGGAGGGATCCCCAGTTAGGATTTGAAAGAGAGGTGAATGAAGCGGCTGCTTTCAGAGGTGGGAAAAGTAAAGGGACCACAAGGGCTGAGGCTGAGGGACCAGCAGTGGTGAGTAGCATCACTACCTGATGTCACAGAGCTGAGTAGACCATACAGTTGTCCTGGCATCCAAGGTCAGCGGCATGATGGAGGAGGAGGACTCAGATGAAGGCACTGGCTTGGGAGAGAGAACAGAAGGCCCCACACTGACCCTCTGACATCTGTGATTGGTTCTGTTGGCTGGTCGTCCGAACACCGAAGGGCAAAGCAGCCCAGGTGGAGGAGAACACATGGACCAGCTGTGTCCCCTGAGCCAGGCACAGGGCAGGTAGGACAGGCAGAGGAGGAACGGATGGGAGACGATGAATCACACCGGCGACCACATGCCCCCGCCGATACAGCTAACCACTGTTAGGTCTTTCCTCCCAGATCAGATGGTGATATCAAAGTCTGCTTCACAGGGTAGCTATCCACTGGACTATGGCAAGCTAAGCGTCCTGATGTCAGAGAAAAAGTAAATTAAAACATGAGAACTTGAAACCAAGATCTATGTGAAATCCCAGTTCCGTGCTCTTTGAGCAGGAAAACCAACACAGTTCCCCTGGGATTGCCTCACCATGGCCTGTCTGGGATGTGACGAGAAGGCTGAGGAGGGCTGCACTCTAGAATTGGCACTTAAGGAACCACATCCAAGGGGACTTGCTGACCTGGATCTGATTTTGAAACAATATTGTGGACTTCGATCTGATATCAATGAGATGAGACCCCCGAAGGCTTGGGAAGGAGTGATTTTGCATGTGGGAGGAACAGGAATCATTGCAAGACAGAGGACTGATGGTGGTAACCAGCCTCCAAGATGTCTCCTTGTGATCACTGCCACCTGCATTCCACAACCTTTTGTGGTCCCCTTCCCCTGGGTACTGAGGATGGTCTGTGTGACCAAGAGAATATGGCAGACGAGGTGGTATGCCATGCCTGAATCAGGTTACAGAACAGGAAAGCGCCTGTCTACACTTTTCTCTCTCATTCGGACCTCTAGTTGGGGAAAGCCAGCTGCCATGTCATGAGCAGACGTGTGGAAAGGCCCATGAAGGCCATCTGGCCAAGCCTGGAAGTGAGTTCTCGTTCATCAGGTCTTGGGTTATTGCAGACCTGCTAACTCCTTGAATGTAGCCTCACAAGAAACTCTGATGCACAATCATTCGGCTAAGCCCCCTCAGACTCCTGGCCCACAGCTTATGTGTCATAACGTTTGTTGTTTCTAGCTGCTAAGTTGTGGGGGCGGGAGGTCATTTCTTATGCAGCAGTAGATAACCAACACACTAACAGACACATGCATGAGTGCCTTGCTAATGGTAAGGTAATTAATTGAACTTTCAGCTGACACACGCAGCAAAGAAGATTCAGATTTTGCTATTTGAGTTGAATCCAGTTAACCACTAACTAAAATAAAATATTATACTCGTAAGAAACACATGACATAATTAAAAGTCTTTGTAAAGTATCATTCACAACATGAAGAGTACAATCCAACATTATCCAACACAGAAAAAAAAGGTAAATCTAATCCATATTCAGTCCGAATTCCAACCTCAAGACATTTCAGATACTGGAGTAAGTAGGAAGAATTTTTAATTAGTTATTATTAATATAGTCATAAATGTATGAAGGAATACTCATAGTAAATAAAATTAGAAACTTTCAGTAGTTAAACAAAAACTTTAAAAAATAACAAAAGGAAAACTCCAGAATAAAAATGAATTTGAAATAAAAATGACACTGTAGGTGCTGAATAGCAAGTTGGACATAGAAGAAGAGTTTATGCATTTGAAGATAGCTTAACAAAAATAACCAATCTGAAGAATAATGAAAAAGATTTTAAAGCTTGAACAGGCTCAAGGACATCATGGCAACATCTAAAGGTCTAACATTACAAGTGGGGCCACAGATGGAGAAGAAATGGAAAAGTGACATAAAAGCACTGAAGACATAATATGTAAATATTACCCAAATGGGGGGAATGATATAAAGTTTAAAGTTCAAGAAGATAAGAAAACCACAAATATGATAATCAGCAAGAAAACCTGACTCAGGCATATCATAGTCAAACTGCTGACGAGTGTAAAAAAAGAAAACCCTGCATACTCCAGAGACAAATGGCACGTTATGTGGAGCAGAACAGTTGGAATGAGGGCCGATTTCTCATGAGAAACTCTAAAACAATAAGTTTAATGTCGTGAAAGAAATACAAATTAAAGCTGCCAACACAGGATTCTATTTCCATAGAAAATACCATCCCCAGATGAAGGCAAATAAAGCATTTCTCAGTAAATGGAAGTCGAGGAATTACTGCCATAGCCCATTGACGTAAGAAATCGTGAGAAATGTTCTGGGTGAAGGCAGAGGGGAGGCACGGCGCTGGGCTCCTTAGGCAGAAGTGAGGAGCCTTGGGCCGTAAAAATAAAGGCAAATATGTAAAGTCCTTTATTCTCCTAAGAGCTTAACTTACTTCTATGTTGCTAGGCCGACTCCTATTTTCTCATTTCGTTGTAGTACAAGGCTATTGAAAAGAAATCTAATCCACAGACGTATCTCTGGTTCTTCAATGTACAGATGAAGTTGGTTCATCTAACACTGGGAAGCCCTAAATTGCTGGAAATTTAAATATTTTAGATTGAAAGTAGAGACGGAATAGGATACAGCTTTAGAGAACTTTCTCTACCTAAAGTCTATAAAATTGCTAATATTTACCTGACTTTCATTTTCTTTTAATTCCTTGCTGAAGGCCACAAAAAGCAATCCACATACATCGGCGGTCTGCATTTTTCTAACTTCTTTCCCAAAGCCAAAAGCTGGACAGCAAGGAGACGGCCTTAGAGCTTCCGGAAGCTGGCCATTTTACCAAGTGTCCCGCCACAGCGTCCAGTGTCATCTCCGTCCTTCACGGTCTCATTCTGTCCCTTTCTGTTTACTACAGTAATTACCCTACGCACACTAGCCGGCCCCCCACTAATGACACCACCCCAAAGGCCAGTCCGGGCAACGCACGTTTATGGTTGTTTAGGATCAACTGAGCTAATGTGCTTGGAACAAGTACATAAGGGAAAGTGGGTATCTAGATAGATGTGTCATCTCTTTTAATAAAATGTTGAGAAAATATGAATCTCTTATAGAGGGCAACTTCAGTCCTGCTGAACAAAGAGAAATAAGTGCATACAATTTCTCAAGAATAGTGAGACAAATGTTTATTTCCAGTGCATTGGAAATGTTTATTTCCAGTGGATATTTGTGAGGATCAAGGTGATGAGATTTAATGTCACTTAGATTTACAGAGTGACAAAACTGGGGTAGAGAACACCCCAGGAAGCTTCTGTGAATAGATGAGCTTTGGGTTTATTTTTGAAGCTAATATCTTTAATTTTAAGTCACGAGCTTCTGGGCACATACAAATCTAAAGGAATCTAAGATAAGTATTGACCACCAAATCGCAGTAGATCCGTACTTTTTTAAACAAAGTACTGAATATTGTCACCGGCCTATAACAAACTTTTCTAAAGCCATATATACATATATATTTCAGTTAAATACTTTTTAATATATATTTTCCTCTATGTGTGTTTTTTTCTACAAACATTTCACGATTTGGTATAGGTGATGCAAAGTTGAAGTACATTAGCCATTTTTCTATAACTTGACTGTAAGTTCATTGAGAGCAGAGGCCATGAGCTTCAGGTTGGTTTAGATTACCTTCCAGAAATGAAATTACATTGGATTGTCATTAGAGGCTTACACAATTATTTCAATATGCAAAGTGACTGGGCTTCAGATTTTGAGCAGATGTGCATCTGGCTCCTTCATGTGCCATGCATGTTGCTAGGTGCTGTGTTAAACAGCCTGAGAGAGGCCCCTAACTTATGTATTTCTTCACAGCAGGCTAACACCCTTTCGTGCAAAATACTGCTTGCGCCAAACTTAAATGTGTACACATCCAATTGTGTTAAACATAGCCCAAATTAGCAGACATTGAGCCCATTAGGGCTGCCATTTTTGCATCCCTTACACAACTGCCATGCCTCCAGCATCCTCTAAGCATAAATAAGGTTAACTCAGTGGCCACACAGACGCCAAGCCATTGCTGCCCTGCAGTGCACTGACCAGAGATGCAGCCATGACGCCGAGTGACATCCACTAGCCACATAAGCCCCTCCCCAACCTCCCTGGCACTCCCTGCTCCTAGATGGTGGCCTCTGAGCCACACCAGAGTCTCTGACAGTCTTACGCTGGGAGGGTTTCCTCCTCCTGCAAGCCTTCCAAGCCGCCATCCCTAACGCTCATGCGTGTTACTGCCACCTAGCGCTCTTGCGGCGTTCCCTGCTCAGCCCTGAACGCCTGGACTGCCCTTCACAACAGTAATGTGAAGATAACCATTACGGGGCCCTTGCCCCGAGGGTCACATAGTCTGGTGAGAGAGTAGCAGTGATGGGCATTTCAATGTGACTTTTATAAAGTCAAGAAAAGAAAAGGAATTTCATATAAATAACCAATTTCAATTGCATTAAAAGAGCGTTTTTTTTCTAATTCACTTTAACTTGGACGTGATGAGAGCCTTAGAGCCCACCCCACACCTGCACAGAAAGCCTCCATCATTTAACATCAGCTCAAACACATGCTGGGTACCAGGCTGACTGGGCCAGTGCACCAGTGTGATTCCAAAGCAGATTCAGGGGTTAGGATTGTAGATACTGATACTTAAACATAGTCTCATTTTTTTTTGTATGTTTTGTTTTAACAAAATAAATTCCTAATGTCATGACAAGGTGAGTTGAGAAAATTTAGAGACTTGCATAGATTATGTTTTTCTTGTACAAATTATTATATTTAATTTCATATCAAAAATCTCTTATTTAAAAATATATTCGGATTTAACTTTTACTAGTTATCTTTAAAAACTCACACTTAAGATAGACTAACACTAATCTTAATTTTTCTCTTTACAAATAATAGATATTCATTCAACTTTCACTTGAAAGTCTAGTATTCATCTGTAGTAAAAATGAAATTTTGACATATTTTTCTTTTGGGGAAAATGGCTATAAATATAAGCAGTTAGATTAGCAAATGGTATATGAATTAATTGCATGCATGGCCTTTTTCAAGATGTATACTTGAGAAGCACTTTCTAATAGATTCAAATAAAACATACTTTACCACCATGTGAAATGTTATTATATTTGCTAATTTTTAAGGAATTCTTCAACTAATGTAAGCTTTCATAAATGCTAACTCTACTATTTATTCAGGCGAGTAGATTAAAATACATAGACAGCTACAGGCAGACTCTTTCTGCCCCATATTCTTCCCCTGAAGCTCTAAGTACAGACTTGTTTTGTCAGGGCCTCGCAAACACATGCAGTTCTTCACCATTTTCTGCAGCTTGAGTATAACAGCTCAGGGAATCACAGTAAGTGCTTCTTCTCAGTCACTTTATCCCCAAACGAGTCGCGGCCTTTGTGTCTTCTCCAGGGTGTCGCTGTGCGGTATTAACATTCAGGAGGATTTTCATCCAATAGAATTTACCCCCGCCACTCATTATGAATTAGAATCTCACAGAATGTTTAAATAAACCATAGAGACTGCACAGGGCTGCATAAGATTTCAGTAAACATATCAGAATTAGGATACAAACATGACAGAACTAAGATATAAGGGAAGGAAAAAATATGACATAAACAAGGCTTCGGAGCTAATTGATGGAAGTGCCTTCTACTGAAATCAATGCATTTTCAATCTAAAAACATTGTTTGATAGCAAATATTTATTGAGATTAATGTATAAAATTCTTATTTTGTTATCTTTAAATATAATGAAACACAGATAATTCAAGACAGGAGAAACATAGATATACTACTGTTGAAGTGAAAGTATCCCACAGCAAATGAAGGTAGCCATTCACTTTAAAAATAACCTAGTCTTAAAAGAAAACTCACACTCTGGTAATTTTAAATTCATGTCCTAATTTGAATTTTGATTGAAACAAAATTATGACATTTTTCTGATTAAAACGATGATGAAAACACTAGGCATCCTGAATATGTTTCAAGTATTACCAACAACCGTAACTCAAAATAGCCAATTGGTTCCATAACTGGGGAATAGTAGTGACTCTGGGAGCACTAGAGGTGGGCACAACAGTTTCCAGTAGGCGGGCTAGAGGAAGGTGTCGTGGAACCGCTGGTATTGGTACTCTCTACCTTGACAAGTTGATGAGATTTAGTTATTTGAATCTGTTAGAGTAGATTAGGAGAGGACATGAATGAGTAAAGGAACACAGGTAGGAAAGTGAGCCAATCAGTGGGAACAATTAGAAAGATTGACTGAACCAGTTGTAGGAGGCCCTAAAAGCCACTGTAAGAAGTTCGGACTCATTTCACGAGGAAGTGAAAGCTTTGTAGCCAAGGTGATACATCTAAACAATGCTTTGTATTATTAGTGCAGCAGGGCTAGCAATCACAGGGTTTAAATAAAAAGAGAATGGAGACTGGGGATGTTCACTAACGATCTAGTTGATCAGCATGTAGCTGTGAGAGGGCTGGAGGCAGTGGGAGTGGAATGAAAGGCAGTGTTCAGTGAAGCTAGCAGTCACTGGGGTTGTGTGTAACAGGGAACCAGGGGTTCTCCAGGCACTGGTGACAAATTATTAATAGATCGCACAAATCACGGCGGGCCAATTTCACCCATTTAAAGTTAAGGCATTTTTTTAAAAACTTAAGAAAAAAAGTTGCCTTATAATAGTTGTACTTTAGAAAGTTTACTGCCAGGTATACATAAAATTAAAGAAAAAGGACTTAATTCAGAGAGATCAGCTGGGGACTTTTGTGAGTTCACAAGTCACAGAAGCCTGAACTATTTCTTCTTCTTCTTCTT
>NW_017731535.1:1931748-1935186 GCF_001890085.2 Hipposideros armiger
GAAAAAGGAAACAGTTACAACAAATATGAACCAAAATTTTGATAATGTATTCAAACCTGAATATATCAATAATTTCATTAAAAATAAATAAATATACCAATTAAATGGTAATGACATTAATAGTGATTTAATTTAAAATAATATCCCACTTTATGTTGCTTAAAAGTGACACATCTTAAATATAAGAACACAGAAATGTTTAAAGTAAAAGAAAACACAAAATGGCGAGTCACTGCAAACCCTAAATCAAAATCCAGTTGGTATAGCTACACTAATTATGCAAATTAAATGGTAAAGCAAAAAATGACAAACTAGAAAGAAAAATACGCAGAGTAATAATGAGAATAGGATAGAGTAAACACCCCTCTTTTTGCAATGGATAGAAAAGTTTGGGAGAAAATAGATAAGTGATTTGAATAAATTGAAAAACAAATCTGACTTAACCTGTAGATACCAATGTACCCAACAAAAGTATGACTTGTTTTGAAGATGAATAATTTTCTAAAATGAATCATATGTTTGGGAACAAATCACATCCCAGAAAATTTTAAATATTGGACCAAAGCACAGTATGCTGTTGGCCACAGTGCAAATAAGTTAGAAATCATAACACAAATGTAACTGATAAAACTCCAAATGTTTAGAAATTAAGTAACATACTTCTAAATAATACAGTGGTTAATGAATAAATCAAACTAATCTGGAAGGAAAAATGTATTATCATAGTGTACCTTATAGACATTGAAAATAAAGTAGAAAGAGATTATAAATTACATTTATGCCAAAATATTTTCAAAATTAGTTGGAGACATATTTCTAGGGGAAAAAAATAACAACACATCAAGAAAACAGGCATAAGAACAAATATAAGAAGTGAGTATCTCAATAATCTATTAAATACCTAGACTGAAAGCATTTTAATTCCTTCTGTGGGACTTACAACTTCACTGGTGAATTCTTTCAAGTATTCAAAGAATATATAACACCCCTTCAACAGAAACTTTTCCAGAACATAGAAAAAGAGGAACCACTTTTCAACTCACTTTATGGGAATAGCCTAATCCTACTACCAAAATCTAATGATTACATTACACAAATGAAAAATATAGACTAAGTTTCCTGGTGAACATAGGTATAAAAGACATAAACAAAATAGTAGCAAAATATCTCAGCCACATATAAAAAATAATACCAAGTGAGTTTCAATCATGGGACAGAAGACACTAGTGGAAGAGTGAAAACGCAACTGAAAAATAGAAGATCTGTAATACGTATAAGGGACAAAGAGTAGTATGCATAGTATACAGGACTCTTATAAAACAATAATAACAAAATAACAATTAACCTGATAGAAAATTGAGACTTAGATATCATGTGTATGTGTGCATGCGTATATACAATATCGAAATGATCAAGTTGTGAAAAAGTGTTTGAAANTTCTTCTTTTTTTTTTTTTTTTGGTTTTGAGGAAACAAACATCAACAACACATCTGAGAGACACTGGGAGACTGTGGTGATGGAGGTAGCGAGAGAGAAACAATACTCTTGGACCCTAATAAATTCAGGACTCTGTAGAGAGACACAACATGTGTCTACTACTATTGCTGTGAGTCATAGACAGTCCTTTGTTTCAGATTTAGAAGTTCCATGCCTTCTCCCAAGATCCATGAAATTCAGACCAGCTAAATTGTTAGCTTGTAAGGGCCTTAAAATATCAGACTCTTCATAGGTCCTGACTTCCAAAGTTGCAGAGATTTTGATTTTCTTAGCTATCGATCACTTGAAAATATTTATAGGTCATCTTGAGCTCTTGATTCTTGGGTAACACACAGACTCAAAAAAAAAAAGGTTCTCTATCCTTCATAAGCCTAAATGTATTGGGGAGACATCTTTTTAAATACAACAAAAGGTTCCAGGTAAAATGTAACCATATATAAGTATTATATTTTTGTACCAAGTTTTGTGGTTCTGTCTATAAATCTTGTAGTAATACACAGTCTGAAAATGTACCTAAGAAGGGACAGACTGGTCTAATGGGTTAGCTGGTGGTTAGATGGGGCTTTGAGGAAGGCTGAATATGTACATACAGAGATGAGAGGAGGAAGCTATCAAAGAAATAGGATGACGCAAGGAACAGCTTGAATATTAGAATGAATTTGATGTGTCCAAAGAGCAGAGAGGAGACCATTTCTTGAAGTTCAGAGTGCTTTTTGGGAAACAATGCTAAATAAGGTTAAGAGATAAAGCTCAATTCAAGATTGCAGTCATGAAAGTTATTTAAATAAATTCCCCTTCATTTAATTAAAACATTGCCTTTTGAAAGATTATTGTAAAAAAACAAACATAGTAGTAGGGTTGACACGTAGTGAGACTGTAGTCATCTAAATAATGAATCTAAAGTCCATAATTATGGTGCGTCATATCCTTTCATCAGTGAGGAGCCAGGTAATGAAGACATCCTCAATTCTACAACCCGTTTATGTCCAACTAGAGAACTTGTATCATATTATAACTAACTCTTTAACTTTCCTGCCCAGAAAAACAAGACCCTCATTGGCTGGGACAACCTGCTGGTCCTCTTTGAATACATATAAAGGTTCTTATTGTTTCTGACATATTCTGGGTGTTCAACGGATTCTTATGATAAGACATAAATAAACCATATGTGTGATCCTTAGTATGTCCCTTCCAAATGTTTGTGTAATGTTAGCCTTTCCCCAGCTCCCCTGAATTTCAGCAAAACGGATAAATTACTCTTAGGTGAGAACTCATTTGAAGCCTCACTGAAAGCCAAATACTTTCATGCCTGAATGCTTATTTATTTTATTCCCATTTTATAACTTTTTCACATTTTTATACAAAAATACCAACCGGCTTGATAAATTGGAAAAAAAGCACACAAATGCTTATATAAAGTCAGTACTCACATGCCCCGATGCTTTGGAAAAGATCAGTGATAATTCGGAAAAGCACACTATACCAGCTTCACATAAGCACTGCTGACAGGAAATCTGTGTACAAGGAGAAAATCAATATAAGTTATCAGGCCCTGAAAATGATCACTGAACAGAATTATCAAGAATGTTTATAAATCCAACAGCAGCATAAGAAAAAGAAAGTAATGACAGACACAACGTCCATTTTGTACAATGGAAACAATAGTAAAGAATTGAAACAACAGAAGACAACTGTGACATTGGGGATCTGTGTCAAAGGATAAAAACTCAAAAGAATTCAGAATGGAGCTTAAAAAAAATGAGGGAAATAAAGAATGGCTTCCTTAAAAGCATGAAAAACTACACAGCAGGAAAACAGTCACACAAAACATGTCACTTTTTGGAAAACATTAGGTAAGAACAGTTTAGCATAAAATGTCTACAGGTCAACCATGTCTTGTGGCTTGTTCATTAATAGTTTATATTTCATCATTTGCCAGCT
>NW_017731535.1:1938624-1941910 GCF_001890085.2 Hipposideros armiger
ATTTTTGAGAACAAATGCGGTGATGTATTTTGGACACAAACATAAAACAAAAAAGGTTACCTATGTTCATAATTAGCATAGTTGAATTGATGTCTACAAATGAATAATCTATCACTTGCTTAAACGGACTATAATTTTGAATAATATTTTAAATATATATGTATATGAATATATATACAAGTATATGCTCATGTATGTAAGTACCAAATGGTCCTTCTTTGTTTTGTGTTGTTTTTGTGGGAAACTGAACATGGCAGCCTCCTGTTCTCCTGCCCTATGACTTTCTCACACAGGCTTAGATCATTACAGGGAGTCTCATCTTGAAAACAGCTGGATGCTTGTATATGAATATTTTATTTTCTTCTTCAATGGCTAGATTTCTTAAAAACCAGAAACACAGGAAAATTCCACACCACCCATGATCTGCATAAATGAGGAAAAACAGGTGATGGTGAGGAATACTTAAGATTGAAACTATGGCATAGAAATGCTGGTTGTGAAACACGCGAGGCTGTGTGCGCTTGTTCCTGACATCGCCGTGGACTGTGGAACGGTACAGACCCTCCTCCTCCTCCTCCTCCACGTGGCATGAAAGGAGTCCCCACTCCCACTTATGCACAGCCTGGTATTGTCAACCCATATTGTTTTGAACACACAGAGATCACAGATAAAGAAAGCCAATATTTCATTTTTAATACACATACATTTCAGGGATCGAGCCTTGCGTGCCTGATGATGATGAGCTTTCTGTATTGAATTGAATCTAATACATGATTACATGTTTTTTATTTTGAAAAACATTAGCAAATGTGTATAAGATAGTAAAGGGAACAGAGAAAATATTCAAAATACTCTACTAAAATGGAGCAAGAGAGCAAATATATCAGTGCTTACTCACCATGTAATAGACCTGTTGCATAGTACACTTTACTTTTTTTAAATATAAACTTTATGTCATTATCCCTATTGTAAAGAGAGTGCTGGGGTCTAGAATTACTAAATATGTTGCCTAAGGTTAGGAAACCAGAAAGTGGTAAGTAGGTTTCAAACTCTGTCTCATTTCAAAGCCGTATTTCCCACTATATCCCATGGGTTTTGGGGTTAATGAATGATTGATTCATTAACTCACTGAATGAATGAATGAATGAATGAATGAATGAATGGCAAATGAGTTAATGACTTAGTAGTAAGAACATTATGACTGGAAAAATTTAGCACTTTTCATTTTGAGCCATTATACGATATGTTTAAACACAATTTTATCCCTTCATTTTCCTCATACTATATGTTGGACATATCTCCAATTTTTATGTCGTAGCCTGCAAGAATTACTAGAAGAAGTAAAAGGTCTCTATCTGACAGAACATAGGTGAGAACTATGTTGTCACTGGACCACCTGGAGAGAGGAAGGAGAGGAATAGCCCAGAGCTGGGATCGCACAGACACATGGTTCAACCTATGCGATTACTTCCTGGCCAGGTGTTGTTTAAAAAAGAGATGGGAGGAAGAACGTTCGCATCTGAATACACTTCTTTACAGTCATAGCAAGGATTCGCAGGAAAGAACGCACTTTCACAGAAATCACATTTACACGAGAAAGAGGAATACATGAGTATTGTTGTTCATTTGTCGGGAACACAATATTTGGCAGCTCTCCTATCACAGAATCACGGGAACTGGATTATCCGTGAATAATAGTGTGAGGTAAACTATTACTAAGATTGATATGAAGGTGGGGTTTGGTCTCTCCAAAGATCATTATACTCTCTGTTTCAGTGTTAATTATATATAAAATATATTAGGTATAGGTGTATATATGTTTCATTGTTATTGTGTGTAAAGGGGTTTGTTAAACCTTACTGTGAATTTCAAGATGTATATGAAATAATTCATGTCTTTGAGATGCTGAACGCTTACATCAGAGCATTCATTTAATGTGTAATTTATAAAATAATGTGTACATTTAGATAAACATATATATATATATTGCTGATAGATATTATATTATTATGATTTACAATTCTAAAAAAAAGTAAGAACCATAAAAAAGATGTATTATAAATTGGTTTCCAAAACTACCCTCAAGTTAATACTAACCCATAATTGCATACGTGGTTTCCAAAACTAAATATTTGGAAGTGTTAGCTACTAATGGAGAATTTTGCCTTAATTACATTTTCTGATTGGGCAGACCTGGAACAAGATGGAAAACTCCAATTCTGTAGCTAGTTTACCTTCCTTCACTCCTAAGTCCTGGCACTCGTTAGCATAAATTACATGAAATAGGTTTTTGCTGTGATAATGTTATATTACATACAACTCCATAATCTCCATGGCGACAACACACTCATTTCTCATTTGCAAGCATGTGGTTGAGCCAAATGAGGCTGAGCCTAAGTTCAAGTTTGCTTCGTGTGCAAACAAATAACACTGTCTGTCATACTACATACAAGTTCACATCCATGATTCAGTGGAGATCTGTTGCATGTGTTTAAAGATAATTATTTTACAGCAACTTTTTGGTATGTTAAAAACCAATAGAGACTCAGACTTTCAAAGCCATAGTCATCTGCTAAAAACTGGCAGTCTACCTTTTGGGGAAAGAAAAGAGAATTCAGAAGTAAAACTTGCACCTACCAACCTCCCTCCCCGCAGTTGTCCTTTTTGATGCCTGTCAACAAAATGAAAAGTCAACCTGTGGGTTGGGAAAAAAATATTTGCAAACCACATATCTGATAAGGGTTTAATACCCCAAATATGTAAACATTCCTACAACTCAATAGTAAAGCACTAAATAGCCTCTTTACAAAAATGGAGAAGGGACCTGGATAAACATTTCTCTGAAGAAGACATGTACTTGGCCAACAAGTACATGAAAAATTGCTAAACATCATGAATCATTAGAGAAACACAAATCAAAACAAGAACAAAATATCAGCTCACACCTGTTAAGATAGCTCTTGTATCAAAAAAAAAAAAAGGAGAAGAGGTGTTATTGAGGATGTAAAAAAATTGGAACCTTTGTGCACTGTTGGTAGGAATAAAAAATGGGACAGGCACCATGGAAAACAGTATGGTGGTTCCTCAAAAAACTAAAAATAGAACTACCTTATACACCTTCTGGGTACATATTCCAAAGAATTGAAATCAGAATCTCAGAGATATCTGTATCCCCATGTTTATTGCAGCGTTATTCATGATAGCCAAGATATAGAAACAATCTAAACATCTGTCAATATTTGATCAAGACAGATGAATCAAGGAAATGTGGGATGTACATATGATG
>NW_017731535.1:1944255-1947152 GCF_001890085.2 Hipposideros armiger
TTCAATTTTAAATATTAATTGATCAAATGGTTTTATATTCACAATATTTTTGACATTTGGAGTCAAAACTGAAGATTAAATCTTATCTGAATTTTATAACCACATAATACTTTATTTTTATAAAAACCTCAATCTCAAAATTTTCACATCTTTTCCACCTAGAGTAAAAATATCTGTAGTAAGAGCAAAACAATGACCATCTACACACACACACACACACACACACACACACACACACACACACACTTTCTGGTTATACAACTAGGAAATGATGGTGCAGGTTTTTCAACCACATCTTTCTGATAGAGGGAGGGAATTCCATCATTGCACTACTTGCTTTTCATTATATAGACAAAGGGATTACAAAAACTTAATTTTTTTTAACTTTCAAAACTTGATTGCACTTCTAATGATATCCTTAACAATCTATATATAAGTGCTGAAAACATCAAATTATCAAGACACCAAGGAGTTATGGATTTATCCAATATCTGGAGCACGTATCCTCGGATTACCCATGTCAGTTACACACCCCACCACACAACTCTACATTACATTAGATTTTCAAATTTCTAAATTACTGCTAATAACTGTGTCCGTGGCACACTGAGTCCTTCCAAGTATCACAGGTGAGATGAGCGCGAGACCCACAGCAAACAGGCATGAAGAGAAGAAGTCTGAGCACTAAGAGATGAAAACGCCCCACGGACAGAGAAAGTGTGTGTCCACGTGGCAGGCCGAGGGGGTAGCAGGCGAGTAGGTGACTCAAGCAATTGCCTTACAGCGTTCCTTCTATCGCAATACTTCTAATACAATAGAGACCAAGATTTCATCATGAAAATAAGTTCCACTCTGGGCAGCATTATTCCTGGCTTACTGGTCACAAGAAATGAGAATGCCCAAAAAGGTTTATAAGACAAAAAAATGAGGGCAGTGGGGCTGGTTTTATTCAGAAATCAACATAGTAAGCTATCGAAGAGGTTCCCTTTCAGATTAGAAAAGATCATCCAATTCAAACACTTTAAAGAAGTTTTGGAGAAGATGGTGATTGGATTACCAAATCGCAGCCTTGTTGTGCATAGAGGTAAGCATGCTGGGAGAGGCCTAGGGCCTAAGGCATTTCTCTGTTTGCATGCATTGGTCACGCCCCTCTCTAGTGTTAATGTCCTATTTGAAAAGTGGAAGATTCACTTAGATGACCTGAAATGCCTCTGGAAATATTAGACATTTTCATATTTAATATGAGGTCAAAAAGAGTCAGAAAACCAAAGTTAGAATGTATAATGGCCACACAAATGTCATAATCTTGATAGTCAGAACAGATCATTTGGAATGCCAATTCATCTTGCTGGGAACTGAGAGAGAGAGAGAGAGAGAGAGAGAGAGAGAGAGAGAGAGAGAGAGAGAGAGAGAGATTACAATAAGGATGCAGTTTGCTTCACTTCCAATAAGCCGGCCAGAGAAGAGACTGGATGAATTTAGTGTGGCATCAGGAGGGAACTACAATTTAAATGGTATTAAATAAAAGAAATGCATTTGAGAGAGAAGATTTTGTTAGAAGAACCTCCCATATGTAATCATACTAGAAGTGACACTAGAGACCCTTAATTGTAAAACAATAGAAATATTTCAAGATCAAAAAAGAAAAATAGATAAATTGTGTGGCAATGAGAGAGGGTTGCATGCATCCACCTATATTGGTGAATCGATTGTTCAATCCACTCAGTATTTGAGCAGCTGTGACAAGAATTAGCTAAAGTATATGGTTATGGAGCACACTGAAATTTGTCCACACTTATCAACTTCAAAAGAGCCAACTCTAACTAGAGAGCTAAGATTCATGGGATACAGTATAAATAAATACTATAAAGACGCTGTGAGGTCTTCCTGTGCTGGTTTCTTGAACTTTATGCTAAGTGGTGAGAGAGAGCATGGCCTGCGTGTCCCAGTCAGTGGCAGTGCCCTGGGGAAGGGGTTAGGGTCAGCGCTCTGCCCAGATCCCCTCACTAGATCAGNTGATAGCCAAGATATAGAAACAATCTAAACATCTGTCAATATTTGATCAAGACAGATGAATCAAGGAAATGTGGGATGTACATATGATGGAATATTATTACTCAGCCTTTGAAAGGAGGAAACTCTACCATTTGTGACATCATGGATGAACCCAGAGGACATTATGTTGAGTGAAATAAGCCCGTCACAGAAAAAGAAATCCTGCATTATTTCACTTACAGAAGGTATCTGAAATAGGCGAACTCATAGAAACAGAGAGGAGAAGGGTGGTTGCCAGGGGCTGGGGGAGGGAGATGCTGTCCAACCAGCATTAAGGCTCAGTTATGCCAGGTGCGTTCCGTTATAGAGACCTGCTGTACAGCAGAACTATAACTGATAATAGTGTGTTATGCACTTAACAATTTATGAAGAGGTGATATCTCATGTTGAGTATTCTTATCACAACAAGAAAATAAATGAAATAAGCTGAAAAATTATATATACTATGCCATCAACTACATAACCAAAAATAGACACAAACAACCTACATTAAAATATAATGGAAAGAAAGTCCCCAAAATGTCCATTACGATGCAATTGGGTGATGAGAACTTAGGGCTTCCTTTTTCCTTTTTCCTTTAGGAAAATTTCCTTTTCCTAAAAATTTCCTTTTAATTTTTTTCTACATGTTAATATTTTTCATTCTTAATAATTAGCATTTATTACTTTCATAATGTAAAGCTTTTGTGAATAAAGACATTTTCAAAAACAGCTTTGGTGGAATTATAAATGATGAACTAAATATAATAGGCCTTTCTTAGTTATATTAATAAAAACTACACAGCAAGAAAAAAAGAGTATGTGTGTTTTATGCGAGACTGTAGCTTAGCTGGTTTTCCTCT
>NW_017731535.1:1954457-2007158 GCF_001890085.2 Hipposideros armiger
GGGACGCACACAAAGCCATGCCAGGGTAGGCATCTCAGCAGTAAACGGCCCATGTCTGCAGTGATACTGGGAGCATATTTTGAACCTTCATGTGGCACAATCCTTTGCCATTTGATAGTGGTGACACTTTGTTATCCTGGTGCAAATGTAAAATTGCCTTGTCACGGCTATTTCACCCACAGGTCTCCTTACTCCAGCTCTAGGTAATAGGGACTATTTCTACTGTGAAGATGCTGCCCCACTCACCAGGATTTCCCTAAACACAACTCCTTTGTCTGTACCTCATTGTGCAGATTTCCAATTAGTCAACGCCTCATAAAGCCAGTAGGCTGCGTGATCAGTATTTGAGTCTGAAATCTTACCCGGGAGAACATACACTAAATATGTGGGTTAAATTATGAGAACAAAAGGACTCTTTATTTACATTTCACAGTAGCTATCCCCCTGGGGATGGTGAAACCTTTAGGGGTGCTTGGAGATAGAGGCAGGCACATTTCCAGGGAGCAGATTTACAAATTTTGATCTACAGAGCCTTGAAAGATGATGATAAGGGAATATAATGTATCTAGAAAGATCTCTGCTCATTCTGCTCCCATCTACCCAGGCGAGAGGCTCTTAAAAGATACACCTTCATCCTGAAACAGAGCACCAGTGATGCACACCTAAGGGCCAGGTCTGAGGCTCTGTTTGTCACTTGGGCTGCACTCACTCTCACTGTCCAAACCTGCTGAGCGGGAGTCATTATACAAACAGGTCATTTACAGAAAGAGACAGGGTGTGGTTCAATGATAATGCACCTAAGTTCCTGTTTAGCTCAGTGCCTGGTGTCCAGTATAGGCTCGATAAAAGCTAAGTACTAATAATTATTTACAAAATCCCAATATGCCATTAATATTAAACAGAGTCTAAATGACTAAAACAGTGCGAAAAAACATGAATTAAGAAATATGAAGACAGATCTACAAGAGATTTGGCAAGGAAAGTTGTGACTAAACACTCCTAACTAGCAACGAGAGTTATGGAGAGGGAGTTTCGGGGCAGTCGAGTTCACAGGCACTTCAGGGAGGGAAGGGTTTCCTTTCTGTGCCCCGGAGGCTAAGGCAGAGGCCTCAGGGGGTTTGCCTCCTGGCTGGTTTTTGCGTTTTTTTGTTTTTTTGGGGTTTTTTTTTATACCTATAGACTGTCCAACAATAGCGCCCCTAGTTCTCCAAGCCATGTCGCCATCAGTGAATAAGCCCACGGTGCTGCCAGCAGGCCGTCTGTCTCAGTGGGGCACCGACTTCCTGCAGTCCAGGCAGCAGCTTGGCAGGTAGGTGCTGGGCAGGTTCTGGGGGCCAAAGTGGAACCGCCTGGGAGCTGCCTAATCCTAGATGTGCAAGCTCTAGGCTGTGGATGGGACTCAGACCCGGCTGGCATTTACCAGAGGGGGGGCCCCCAAGTTACTTCACCCCTGGCTACCACTTCTGTTTGCTCATTGGTGGAGATTATGAAACAGAAGCATCTCTCTCACAGGGTGGTGATGAGGATTAAGGCAAATCGGTAAAGCACCTACCACAGTGGCTGCCCCACGGTCAGCACTCAGCTAACGCTGGGCACACCCACTCCTTTCTCTGCTGCGGATCCTACGAGAGATGGTCTGCAAGGGAGAAGGGACCAGGCTTCTGCAGGTGGAACATGGGATGGTGACACCGAGGCGAAGCGCCGAGCTGGACAAGGCAGCAAGGTGAGCTATGTTCCATCTGCACTGGGAGCTCCACCAGACCACAGAAATAAAGTTATAGTGAATTATGAGTGTGAGTGTAAGTGTGTATGATTGTGTGTGTGTGTGAGTGTGAGTGTGTGAGCGTGAGCATGTGCGTGTGTGTTAAAGAAAATGGACACACGTAGCATGAGGTACTGACATTTACTGATAGACTCGCCTGCGGAGCCTCTGTTTAACTCTATTGGATTCACAGAAAATCAGGGAAGTTTCAAGTTGCAAATATCCACCTCAAATGTTAACAGCTTCAGGGCACAATGAATGCAAGTTTTCCACACATTTCTTTGTCAAGTATGTAATCATTTTCAAGTAAAAATGGATTCCAAGGACACTACATGTTGCCAATGGCAGTCCTGTTGAACAGTTTTATGGAACAATAACCTGGCACCCTGGTGGTGAAAACCAGCCATTAAGCTCAGCTAGTTCACTGGGGAGGTGCTTATTGCTTCATAAAGCATCACTGCAGCACTGTGAGCAAAGCCTAGGTAATGCTTTGTGGCATTTCATTGTGATTTAACAAATATATATTTAAAGACTATCTGACACCATGCTAACCCCATGTATTATACATATTTGTCTCTGGTAGGTTTAAAGTACTGAAATCCCAAATAAACCTGTGACTAATTCCTCCAGTAAAGGTAATTAAGTTGTAAATGCTGATCTTGCTAATGCTAATGAGTGGTTTACCAGAAATAAATTGCACTTAACTGCATTTAGAATGCCATCCAGATAATCAGAAATAACTGGCAAATTAGCAGCAGCCAAAGCTCCCAGCATAGACTAGGGATGGGAAAAGGAGTCCTGTCTGAATCCCTGCATGCACATCTCAACAGCTCAGATCTTGCCATCTCGAGAGCTCCTGTGAGTCTGCGAATCATTCACTCCACAGCCTGCTGATATGCATCATGCAATGTCATTGGCTCTCAGCACCACGGTCTGGTGGCTGAGCGTCTTGGGGAAAGAACGTTCTCTTTAATGGCTAACATTTATCCCCTTTCTGTAATTCAAACCAACCTCTGCTCTGCAGTCTCTCAGCAAAAATGAACTTCACTACCCTCCCCCCTGCCTTCCCCCCCACCCCCCACAGCTAACTGGAAGCACCCCTTCCAGCCTCACTCAGCCCCACTATGGGTGACAGTTGCACAGGATCTACATTTCACAGGACAGAAATGCTGGGTGACGGAACTGTCCACAGAGACCTTTTGTTTCCTTCTGTTCTTTGCTTTAATTCCTTTGAACTTTAACAAGTAGTACTTAATTTTTAAACTAATTTGCTTCTAAGGTAACATAGGACATGTCACAGAAGCAGTTCTGCTTGACTCTGTGGCTCATTAAGATTTAATTAAATTTTTCCCATATACCACACATAAAGTGCAGAGCTTGAAAATGTATATTTTTAGTAATTTATATGAACAGCGGTCCCCACTACCAGCCGTTTCACTTTCCAGTTTTGCTTTCTACAGTTTCAGTCACCTGCAGTCAGCCGAGGCCCAAAAATAGTCAATGGAAAATTCCAGAAATGATTCCTAAATTTTACATTGTGCTCCACGCAGCTCTGTCCCGCCCTGCACGTGACTCGCCCCTCTGGCCAGCCTGGCCACCATGCACACTCCCGCCTGTTGGCCTGTTAATCGCAGTGATTAGGTCCAGTATAGCAGGGCCCCAGTGTCTGTGTTCACGTGACCCCGATTTTACTTCATAACGGTCCCAAAGCACAAGGGCAGTGACGCTGGCAGTTCGGATACGCCAAAGAGAAGCCTAAAGGTGCTTCATGGAAGTGAAAAGGGGAGCACAGCATGCTATAAGATATTTTGAGAGAGTGCACATAACGTTGATTACCGCTAATAGAATCGTCCCACTAGCACTCTGATGGGACTTTGTGGTCACCAACCAATCCTTTTTATAATTTGCGTCACTCTGTAGGCTTCCGTAAAGAGAGACAATACTCCCATTAGGGAACAGAAGTCCCCATTTGGTAGCTATTCTTGTTAGTACCCTTTTAGGAACAACTTTTGCAGATTTGCAGGTTGGCACTAAAGTTTGTTTGATTGATTATGCCGAATCAAAACCTAGGACCGGATGTTCAGGGGCATCATGAATAATGAAATTCCCAAACCTAAATGCAGGAGAGTCGTCTTTGGAAAATCCCTAAATTACCAAGACAAGTCCTTGGAATAAAATTACCATAGCAAGATAATGCCACCTGAGGGGGCCTGCTGGGTATCACTGCTCTGTCCCCACCTATTTCAACTTTATTTCATTGCAATATCCACCATTGAAGTGGAGTGTTCATCCTGACGGGAATACATGTTCTCTCTTGGGTTTGTGGGTGTGGAGAGCTTAGGGAGTCAGTTTCCAAACCCTCACTTCCCACGCTGTCTCTTTCCGAACTTGTTCTGTCTGAGACCAACCTCCCCTTTCACATTTCTACTTTTCACAAGAGAGGCATGCCTCTACCCACGCGGAATCTTATGATGAACGGTTCATTGCCTGAAGTGGAAAAGTATACATAGAAACCCCAGAAGGAGACTTTTCAGAAATCATTATTCCTGAGGGAGAGCCCCCTTGAAAGCAACGCAGAGATTCAGGGGGAAAAAATGTAGAAATAGGAAGCAGTTTACTTTACATGGGCCGCAAGGGCTGAGGGCCAATTCTTTGTCTCATGCATTCGTTCATCCAACACACACCACCTGTCTCCTAGGAGCCCGGCTCTGTTGTAGGCAGGGTGGTGGTTGTATTGTTGTTCCGTTTTTGCTATGTTTAGCCCCAAGATTTTCAATTTCTCAGTAAATACATGCCAGTTATTTGGAGGAAAGTATGAATCGGATATACCTCACAACCAATTTACACACATTGCTGTTTCATAAGCATTTTATGAAGAACAGAGTTTTTACCACAAGACAGTGTGCCATTAAAATATGCATTTTTATTATCACTGCAGAAGTGAATAATTTCATTTTCGTTGCTAAACTTTTAAACTTAATTTATGATAGCACTTAGCATGTTTTTACATTCAACAGAATGAACTCGAAAAGCATTATTTTATTCAGTGAATTGAGTGAAAAAAAAGGAAAATTGTTGGAATTAACTGATAACAACTGGCATCATCTCACTGTTTGTCAGGTTCTGCTAATGGAGTCAACATTTTAGCAGCTGTGACTTTAATACTTTTTTTGTATATACACAGGAAAATATTGATTCCAAAATAAGCTACATTAATTTAGAACAATCTTCTGATCTAAATGAAATGTCATACTTTCCAAAAAGCTGAGTAAACACCTCTTGTTTAGCTACATGGGCCATCCAATCACCTTTAGGCCCAGCCTTCTTAAAATAATTACCTACCTCTGAACTTGGAAATAGAAAACAGAACCTTATTAAAGCCACCCCAAATTATTCTTATGCAATTATTAATAACATGCTTCATTAAAAATTGAGAAAGCCTGAGAGAATTCTTACCCTGACTGGATAAGAGGATATGGCTGCAAAGCAGGCCATATATATGCCAACCTAAGCAAAGACTATGAGATTGTTCTGCCATGATAAACGCATGGAAGTGTTTGATAACTGTTATTTTTTTCAGGTCAGGTTGCATTACTGCCAGAATATAAGTCTGATTTGGCTGGCAATTATTATAATTAGACTGGCTTTGTCCATTTAATGGCCATATTAACTCACACATAACTCACACATAATTTTCTTTCTCTATCAGTTTGTGAAATCTCTGTGGTGTCCTGTGCCCCAGCCAGGCACAGCAGTGACATAGAGTTACCAGCGTGTGCAGGTGAGTGAAAGTGCTTGCGTTCCCTATTATGACTAGAAAACTACATAGTCAATGACTTAATATCATTTTGGGAAGAGATATAAAAACAGGATTGTCTAGATATCTTCCTTGGACACTGTCTGGAGAAAATCAAGTGAAGGCAAGCATCAACTACTTATGAGGAATCTTGGATTTGATAAGAGAACACAGTTATCACTAAGCTTTAGCTCTGTGAGCACGCTGAATGCAGAAAAGGATGCTAGAGTGTGAAACAAAAGGAAGGACATGGTCCTCGGTTGCATTCGACTTGTGTTAAAGAGATGAACCATGAATGTGAAAAAGTAGTGTTTAGATCACTCATGTTTTCTTTTTGATATGGCACATCAGAGCTATACAATAGAATATATCATAATTCTAAGAGATCGCTCTCAAATCGTAGAGCATACAAACGAGATGAAAATAATTCATTGGATAATTATTTAATGAGCATCACCAGTTTTCTTTCTTATTGGCATATATAAGTGCCAGAATTTTTCTACTCTTTTCTACATGGTAAACGTTTATTTTAACTCCTTTCTAATGAATGTGGACGTAATATGCATCTGCAATGAGGGGGAATGGCAGACTTTTTGTCTGCAGCGCCAAGTATAGTCCCAGAAACAAAAATATTCCTTCGTCTGAAATGAAGATGCAATCAAGGTTGAGGAAGGAATACAAACTAGAGTTTGCATGATCATTTCCTCTTACCATACTGCTCTGTTTCAGTATTTGTAATTTTCTCCAACATTCAATGCCCTTCCCTCTTTTCTTTCTTCTTTCCCTTCTTCCTCACTCCACCTTTAACTTTCTATAAATCTGTATTGTATCCTATAAGGCCATTTACAGGGAGTAGGCAGTTTACATTTCTGGGGAATCTACCGAGTTGATGACACGACAGTGTCCCCTTTACCACTGTCAGAACTTTGACCCCTGGCTTTCTTTGAAGTGATAAAGGAAACCTCTGCTACCATCCAACGTGTTCAACAAAGCGGGAAAGGTACCACTTCACTGCCGACTGCTTCTCATTGGGAACAACTACTGCAGCTAACTACTGGATGGAAAACATTTTAAAAAGCATGCAGTGTAATACACATACAAGTAAAACAACTTTACTCATTCATATAAAAATCTGGCATATGAATTTAATAAATTTTCAGGGCTCCTAAATTTTAGTCTTATAAATCTGCTGACTGGAATATATTTGAAATTAAAAAGTGAGAAAAGCTCTTTCCTTACCGCCTTCTCCTAGTCAAATATGAAGTAACGATGGGCATTTTCAATGTCGGCAGATACTCTAAACCCTGAGGTGAGTTTTCTATGAGTAAGTCAACTTCACTTAGACCTGTTGGTGTATAAGAGAATAAAACTGGAATTCTTTCAAGACATCTATAAAAATGGTTACTCAGCTGGTTCAGCGTAAAATTTGGAGTTGCTGCTACATAGAAAATGAATATTAATCTATTTTTTGATGTTCTGCATAAAGCAACATGATCTAAAAGGATACGTGTGTCAAAATCTAGGAGGTGTATTTCTAGGAGGAGTGAATTTGTTCAGAGAAATAGTTTGACAGGAAAATTACCATGAGAGGAATAAGGAGTTCTTTAAAAAGTGAGAACCCTTCAAGAAATGACCGGGGGAAGCAGGCTAAATGGCTATAATTAGCTCTTCCAATAACACCCTGCATGTTCAGCCTCCTTCCTCGGTGACCTGCTCCTGCCCCCTTGTTCCTGTTGCTTCTAGTTCTTTCTTCACTTGCTTTGCCTTCTTAATATTCAAATGCTCACCCAGGCTTTTTCTCCTTTCCTTTGCAGAGTAATATGACTTTAAGAAAATTTACTGCACTTTGGATAAATGCATATTTAAAAGTGACAGGTCTCTCCTGACTCCCCTTCAGGTTGTCTATCCCTCCCCTACTTCCTGCCCCAGGACACTGATCTTTGTGGAATCCACCCCCCGGCCCTTCTGCCATCTTGGGCTCCCACCTGGAGAAGGATCTCCCATGAGGAGATCAAAGTGGGAGAAAATTGAAGGCAGGTTGCTTGTCCTGCCAGCCAATTCCCTGTGATGTCACCTGTGTCATGTGACTAAAAGCAACCACACTGCTCACAGCAGCACCTTTCTGTCCATCTCCTTCCAGATTCCAGCTACTGCCCTGCTCACTTTCCCCTTGTCCATCAGACCACAGTAACAGCTTGGCTACTAGTTCAGCTATTGCATGTCTTACAGTTCTTCCGTGCACGTGCTAGTCTCAATATGAAGTCTGACAATTAAGTTCGTGAACTTGTTGCAACGATGTTGGTAACTTGTTTTGATATCAGAGGGATTGTTCATTATGAATTTGTACCAACTGGACAGTTAACCAAGTTTACTATTTGGAAGTGCTGATAAGCCTGCATGAAAAAGTTAGACGACCTGAACTTTTCGCCAACAATTCATGGCTCTTGCATCACAACAATGCACCAGCTCACACGGCACTGTCTGTGAGGGAGTTTTTAGCCAGTAAACAAATAAGTGGATTGGAACACTATCCCTACTCACCTGATCTGGCCCCCAATGACTTCTTCCTTTACCCAAAGATAAAGGATATATTGAAAGGAAGACATTTTGATGACATTCAGGACACCAAGTGTAATACGATGACAGTACTGATGGCCATTCCAGACAAAGAGTTCCAAAATTGCTTTGAAGGGTGGACTAGGTGCTGGCATCAGTGCATAGCTTCCCAAGGGGAGCACTTCGAAGGTGGCCATAGTGATATTCAGCAGTGAGGTGTGTAGCACTTTTTCTAGGGTGAGTTCACCGACTTAATTGTACAACCTCATAGCTCACTCACAAAGAAACTCTGACTTTCCCACGTGGAAAGAGACCTTGATTTCTTCTTAGGAAATGAGCCCGTGGGCGGAAGCCTGTAGTGCTGAGGTCAGAGAGCAGACCTTGAACACACAGCCTTGCCCCATCCTGCTCCCTCGCGTCCCAGAGAAAATCCCTAGCCTCAATTTATTGCTTGTTCATTCCTTACTTTTCAGTATAATATTAGTAGTCTATTTCGATGGCTTCTTTTTTCATGTTTTTAACTTTTCATAAGTATGTTCATACTATATGTATTCTTGTGAAACTTCCCTTGTTTTACTCAATTTTATATTCCAGAGATGCCTCCATGTTACAGTCTAGACTACATTTTCACTCCTGAGTTTTTTCAGTTGCATCATGCATATATGCCCAACGTCATGCATCTTTTATACGTTGACGAGCATCTGTATTGTTTCTACCATCTTGCTGTGACATGTCTTGCAGCTTGCATGAGCCTTCAGGAGCTCGCGTCTCTCTAGGTGTATTGCTAGGATGATGCATCATAGCATGCAAGCATCTTCAGATTTGCCAGAAATGAGAGGGTGTTTTCTAAAACAACTCTACCATTTTCAAAATCAACAGATGACAATTCCGAGAACTTTACTTCCTTTCCAATAATTCACATCATCCAACTTTTAAATTTTTACAAATTTAGTTTATGTGAAAGTATTTGTATTGCTGATTTAATTTGCATTCTCCTTGAGAACTAACTAGGTTGTGAATCTTTTTGTGTCATTTTTCTTCAAGTCTTCTGCCCATTTTTTTCCTAATGGATCGACGTTTTCTTACTGACTTGTAAGACTTTTTAAAAATATTTCCTAAAGATAAATCCTTTTGTAAATTATATGTTTGATGAATAATTCTCCCCAGTATGTAACTTCACTTTTTATTTTTTTTATAGAAGCTATTAAGGAAGAGAAGTTCTTAATTTTAATGTGCCTGAATTTACAACTCTTGTTCATTTAAGGTTTGAAAGTTTTATGTCTGACTTAAAAAATATATTTGCCAATCATGAAGTCATAAACATAGTCTGTTTTAAATTCCAAAACTTTATCATTTTGCCTTTCTTTCACCTTGAGGTTGTACTTGACCCCACAATAACTTCTGAGCATGCATGTAGTCAGATCTGATTTCTGTCACTCCCTTCTCAACTGGATAATTACTTGGGATGGAGCAATGCACTGAATAACCCTTCTTCTCTATGCTGCTGGGCAAAATATGCCTTTGTCTATCCAGGGTACATACATGCCTAGGTTCTGAAATGCGAGTTTTCTTCTTTTCCCATATGCCTCATGATTTGACACTTTGCGTATATGGCCTTATTCACATACAGGTTTTTGCAGTTATTTATAATTAGGTATCATTACTTTTTTCTTACACATGAGGGCCAGGCACTGGTCACTTGTCCTAGGTCCTACACATAACAAGCCAGCAGAGCTGGGAGGAAGATCCACACTTGACCCTGACGTCCATTCTCTTCCTGCACTGGAGTGAACTTCAAAGAGCTGACAGAACATGGCCTGTGCATGAGGACTCTCACCTTGACCAAGAAGCCAGAACAGCTAGGAGAGTGTATTCCTAGGGAGGGACCTCATAGAAGGAGGACCCACCAAACAGAAATAGGATTTCTTCTGCAAACACAACTCATTCCCGTCGTGCCAGGTTTCTGACCACCTGAATAGATTTATGGGCTACTGAGTAGACTTGGTTACAACCATCACGAGAGAAGTTGAACCATTAATGAAGAATCACAGGATATAATGTGTGTTCTAGGTGCCTGGTACTTGCTGAAGTAAAATTACAATGTAGCAATAACACACTGTTTGAAATGCCAGGCTAGACAAAGAAAACAATAAACATATAATCAGAAAGTCAATGTTCCCTTGCTGGAAATTATTATTTATTATAATATCTATCTTTGGAAGTTAGAGGTTAACTTAATGAAATACCATCAAAACACACAGCTGCCTGATTTGAAGGCAATTTAGCACACGGAAATACGTTTCAAGAGCATGAACAAATCCTCAAGCCATGCACCTCTTCCATGCCACGAACTTCATCTGTTGATTAATTTCATGTTTTAGCTGTTGTGTAACTCAAAGAGTTGCCTCCCATTTGCACAAAGTGTAAAAGATACCTGAAGTCTAAATAAAACACATCTCTCTTAAACAATATGAGCAATATTAAACCTTACTTTTACAAGAGGCAAGCAACTGAATGGGAGAAGATATTTGCAAACAACATCTCCGATAATTCAATAACGGGCTAATATACCCAAAATATATAAAGAACTCATAAAACTCAACAGCAAAAACAAACAAAAAAACAATCAGGTTAAAAAATGGGGAGAGGACCTGAACAGACACTTCTCCCAAGGAGACATACAAATGGCCAACAGATACGTGAAAAGATTATAAAGTTCACTAGCTATTAGGAAAACGCAAATCAAAACCACACTGAGATACCACTTCACACCAGTTAGAATGGCTGTTATCAACAAGACAAATAATAACAAGTGTTTGGAGAGGCTGTGGGGGGAAAGGAACCTCATACACTGTTGGTGGGAATGCAGATTGGTGCATCCGCTATGGAAGGCAGTGTGGAGGTTCCTCAAAAAATTAACAATAGAATTACCATATGACCCAGCAATCCCTCTCCTGGGTATCTACTCCAAAAATCTAAAAACATTTACCTGTAAAGATACATGTACCCCTATGTTCACTGCAATATTATTCACAGTGACCAAGACATGGAAACAAAAAAAGTGCCCTTTGATAGATGATTGGATAAAGAAGATGTGGTTCATATATACAATGGACTATTACTTGGCTATTATGCTATTGTGGTTTTGTTCTCATACTATAGAAGAGAAAGCTGTGTATAGCCGAATTATAATAAAATTATAATACAATGTATTGCATCCCCAATAACCAGAGATAGTGAATACAAAAGGGTGTTATGGAAACTTTTTGAATTTATTTCTCTTGTCTGTTCCAGTATTTGCCCATTACACACATACCATAATAAAATGTAAACACAGTATTATGAATGTATTTTTTTAAAGTGAAAAAAATTAAGCAGCCTAAATTTCCTAACAGTTCACATTGTAGAAAAGTTGAAGTATTCATGGTGACGTGTTCATTTTTGTAACCTTGCAGTGGGCTGGAACCAACTCCCAGGATTCAAATCCTTTCCCATTGTACCAGGCTGAGCTCTGCGTGAATAGATGCTTTGTACTTTTTAACTGTATTCATCTACTTAAGGGGACCAAAAGAGCCACTGGAGCAGTAATCAAGGTATGGCAAAAACCCAGAGCTAACCTCGGGGATTGGAGAGACAAGCTCTTGGTATCAGCAACTCTCACAATACCATGAAGACTTTTGAATCAAAAATAAATATTAAGAGAGAGTGGAAACACTTGCCCCCAAGTGCACACCTGTCTGTTCTCTTCCCATCAGTGCCTCTACTGTCAGCACCTGGGAGAGCTCACCCCTTTCCTCACCCTCTTCCCCTTCTGTAAGTATCTAAGTCCATCTGCTCTAACATGTCGTTGAAGTCCAATGTACTTTCATTGATTTCTGTCCGAATGTCCCCTTCTTTCTGATGAGTGTTGCATGAGCACTTCTCATCCCAACCCCACTTTCCATCACCACCACTGCTGCTTGGGCTGTCTGCTGTCTCTCCTCACAGGAGTCTCTACCCCACTGTGACATGGCCCCCAAAACCGCTGCTTCATGGGTCAGTTCACTTCGCATCCCATCTAGGAAATTATAGGCAAGACCACTGTTCATGGCTTACAACTTGACTCAGTATCTGCTGTGATAATTTTCATTTCTGTTTTAAGCAGTGCATAACAGGGACTTGAGGTACTCATATTGTCCAGACTAAAATTCAAGATTCAGTGTCTTGACCAAAATATTTTCCCAAGCTGTGAATTCAATTGTATGAGTTTATAAAGGTATTGAACTCACACCACATTTTCCTATATGCACAATATAGCCCCTATTTTGAAGCATTTATATCACTGTTTTATCAGCTTATATA
Organism: Hipposideros armiger; assembly: GCF_001890085.2. Taxonomy (NCBI): domain Eukaryota; kingdom Metazoa; phylum Chordata; class Mammalia; order Chiroptera; family Hipposideridae; genus Hipposideros; species Hipposideros armiger. The sequence continues at coordinate 1,966,913 of NW_017731535.1, forward strand.
GCCGAATCTAGATTATAAAATACATATACCAGACTTAGACATCACTAGACAAACGTCGGGTGTCTGATTGTGGGATGAATCTTCAAATTTGTTTTATTTACTTAACAGGTTTTTAAGATTTGCAAATGTGAATGCTTTCTTAGTCCCAGTATTGTTGGTGGCTAATGAGCATAATAATAGATCGACATTAAATATTTATTTTAAAGATGAAACTGAGACAGTTCATGCAAAACTATGAGCATGTTGTGAAGTCTCAGGAAATGCCAGCTTTTATCAACATTGTATGATTTCCCAGGAAATACATTTTGAGCTCCTATAGTAGAGCGTGTGTTGTAATACTGAAGCACATAGATAAATTACAAATGTTTGTGGAATTTTAAAAGTGTATCTTCACCCTTAGCTGCAAGCCTGGCTGAGGACATGTTTCAGGGCTTCAAGTCCTTGTGTCTGAAACCCACTCAGGCCCTCTGGCTGTGACATGATGTAGGTTGAATAACATTCACATACTGGAACCTTTTCAGCATACTCTACAGAAGAGGAACCAGGGCACAATCAGGGTGCCCAGGAACTGGGGATGCTCAGAGGAAGACAGCCACAATGCAAAACGGAGCTCAAGAGGAGGGCACTTTCACCTTTGGGAAAGCTGGAGACATTGTAGTTAAACTAAAGAGTAGCAGCCTCCCTGATAGGATCCTACAACGCCATCCAGTTTTGTTCATGTGCAAGTTTGGAACCAGCACACCTAGATGCTGACCGTTCTTCATGCAGTTCGCTCCAGCTATAGACGCTTCCCTCAGTAGTGTAAATGCACTGCTCACTCTATTACAGCTTCCAAGCCCAAGCACTTATATTCCTTATGCCTCCAATACCTTGCATCCATTGTCTGAGTGGGAGTCATGTGGCATCTGTTAGTTTCAAATTCCTTTCCGCAGACCAGCCTCCCAGGCCTTCCTGGGCTAGCTGAAGGGGCCGTGACATGCACAGCCATAATAAGGTGAGTACAACACTCATCGCTCTGAGTGAATTTAGTTCTGTATTTCCCTTAGTACTGTAGTTCTTTTTAGGTTCAAGGTATTCAGCCATTGCATTGGTTCAATTTACTAAATTACCAACTTATTTTCGTTCTTGAGATTACACCATGTGCTCCATCAACCCCTAATATTTTAGCATCTTGCCTACAAGGGAACACATGTTTTGCTCTGTCCTATCTCACAGTTTTTGACTGAATTGTTCAAGAGAAAGAAAGTGAGAGAGGAGGGGAACAACAAAAAAAAAAGGAGATGCGGAGAAGAGAGGGGAGGGGAGAGAAGGGAAAAATAGAGGGAGAGAAAGATGAAGACACAGAAAGAAAGAGTAACAGGTAAAGGCATGCTTTAGAGCTTTTTTTATATATAAAATGTCTACTTCTTAAAAATATAGATTACATGTGAATTTTACAAACGCTACTTTTGATTATTTCCTGTTTTCCTTGGAGTGCAACAAAGAAGTACAACCACCAAGTGCTGTGTAACAAAGCCTGAGGGTTACACAGTTCTATTGTGTATGCGTCCATTTTACATAGGATTCATTTACTAGGACAGATGATAGCTATTGCCTATTTGAGGAGCTACATTTATGTGGACTTAGATTGACAACAGGGGAGAAAATTAACTAACTCCTCGTTAAAATAATTTCACTCAAGCTGAGGACTAAGAGGACTGAGAAAAGAGTTCAATGTTTCCTTTCTTGGAGAGCTACAAAAGCAGAAAGAATCAAACACGCTTCTGTTCCCTTCATGCCACCAGACGTTCACATGAGCTGTTACCTACGTGTAGGTCCCCCAGCTGATGCACACTCAGACCTAAGGACTTGAAGTCCCCTTCATCATGTCTAGTGTCTCAGGGGAAACTTACACAGCCATGCCTGGCCCTGTACACACAGCCCAAGTATCCTTTTAGACAACAGAGGGTTCACACGTCCATTCTGTTCCCCCATGGGCACTTCTTCAGAGCAGGAGTGCACCTGCTCAGGTGGGCACTCTGAGAAGCCAGCTCTACGTTTCACCCATAATGTCCCCACCTACCCCAAGCATGTGTTCATGTGTGCTCATATAATCAAATGCATGCCCAGAAGCCAACAGCAGGTCTCATGACCTTGTGAGGAGAGGAGGAACTAATGCCGATATTCCAAAGTCGGGGAAATGACTTCACATTTAATAATTAAGAAGAAAACTGTGTGGTTGGAAAGGAACATTTTATTAACAGCCGGTACTGACTGCTTATGCGATTTTTGACAAACTGTGACTCTCTTCAGATTTCAGTGGCAGTGAGCACACACATGCTTTTCTTATCTGGTTTCCTCCCCTCCTCCATCAACGCTCACAAGCACACTCAGGAAAAGAGGAGCCTATTTCTCAAGCAGCCTTCACCTACACCCTGCTTCTGCTATGCTTTCAAGTCACCTGTAGCCTTGGCGACATCATCTGCCCCCGTGGGCTACCTTGTTTCTGTGGATGGAAGCGGTTGAGAAACAGAAGTGACAGGCTTCCCTGGCACTGAGGTCCTCAGATGCAGGCTATGTGACAGCTTCCAAAAAGGACATTTCATACGTCAGCAATGAAACTCCTTTAAATCCTCGACAACTCTGAGTTCCAGCTCAGGGGTCCCCTCCAACATCAGTGACAATGAGCACGGCCATGCAGACCCACACTGCACATACACAGGAAAGGAAAGGAAGGGTGCATGTCGGAGGCATTTCTGCAAGTCCCTCTTTAACTTACTGCACAGCACATCTGGGAAACCAGGAGCTCCTGGGAAATGGCGGGGCTGTTCATTTCTAAAGTGGCCGAACTTTTTGGAGAAACAAAATGCTTCCTCCTTAGCAGTGGACGGCGAGGGAGCGGGGGCAGCCTCAGCACGTTCGCCCCTGGGGCTCAGGCCAGTCCTTCCACTCGCGGTTATGCAACCTGTCTGAATTGTGTGCAGTGTGCGAGCCCCGACCAAGCGCATCAAGCTGTTTGAATGAGCGTGGTAGGGGCTGTAATTTCCTCTACAGTATGAATTCTGGCTCAAAGGCAACCGTAATAGCTTAATAGGGATTCATTTATGTCACAAAGGCATAGCGACAACAACCAAAAAATCCTGGAAAATGACTCACATTAACCCTGTGTGTGCTCCACCATGGTGCTTTATGCCTTTCAGACGGAACAGGAAGGTCCCACAATAGCCAGAAAGGGCAGATAAGCACACAGGCAACACGCCTGCTGTCTTTCATCATTCCAGAAGCTGCAAACCCGGTGTTCTGTGTAAACGAGGACACGTTGGGGAGAAGGAAAGTGCCAGGCACATGATGATTTCACCAGAGGACAACCATCTGAGTGCCATCCCCCGGGGGTGAACCTCCGTGTGTCCTCGGGCCGAGTCCCCCTAACTGTCCTCACCTCCAGGAGTGATGCCTGAGCTCTGCACGAGGCTCTTTCTTGCTCTCTAGGTATCAAGCTATTAATATAAGAGGGGCCAGAGAAACTGCAATGTCCCCACCCTATGGTTTACCCCCCCTCCGCCACACACACATGCAATTTGAGTGCCTCATTTCTTTAGCCTAAAGGCTTGATTTCACTTCAAATGAAAGTCCTCAACCACAGGAAGTATTGGGGGGCTATTATCAATTGCAAATGAACACTGATGATAACTTAGAGTTGTAAAGCAAGTTCACATTATTTATATCAACTAATCTTCACAGAAATGAAGATAGTACATTTATTTTACAGAAAACTTTTAGAGAGAAACTGCAATTCTCTAAAGTCATAAACTGGCTCCTACATGGCAGAGGCAGGGTGACGTTCTATCTGCTGAGGGCGCCTAGCTCCCACCCCATGGTGTTTTCAGACAGACAGCGCCTCCTAGTTAGGTCTTCAAAGGGCCTCGCCAAGTCTTGATTAGAAGACATGATGATGTGTTTGGGGGTTGGTGAAGGAATAGAAGTAGAAGGAGGGGTTCGAAATTATTTAATAGCATCTCTAGAGCTAGCTTTGTCCTTTTACTTACGCGCAAGGGAGGACATTGGTGCAGCTGAGAATGGTGATACAAGAATGAGAGGAACTGAGTGGACTCCACCTCTAAGGATTTTTAAAGTAATATTCGGAAACAAGCTGAGGGATGTGTTGCAGCATCAAGGTGGCCTTGTTCTAAAAGCAGCCCCTCCCATGAAGCCTCCAGGTGACAGCAGCCTGCACCTAGGAGCCAGCCCAGGGCACGCAGACCAGCGGTGGCCAGGCGCTCACTGCACAGCTGCTGGCGCCTTCGGCTGGGCAGGGCTGGGGCTGTCAGCTGTGCCCGCGTGCTGGGCTAACAGGGACACATGAAGGCTGACACATTTTCACAGACGAGGCGCCTTCCTTGCATTCTGTTCTTGTGACAGCGCACAGGCCACTTCCCCTGCGGTTATGGAAACAGGGCTTTCCATTAGCTTTGCACGCAAGGAAATTAAAACATTAGGGACAATTACTCTACCCACTGTTGACTGCTAATTCTCACTGCTTGTAGCATAGAATTTACTCATCCAGAGTGAGAAAATTCTGTTGCTAAATGGCTCGTTTAATGCGACTGAAAACCGTGTTTCAAGCAGGACCAAACCCAGCACATAGTAAGCATTCCTTGTGCTCTCTGCTGAGGACCATGTAGTAAAATTGAACGTTCATTCCAACAGGCGAGAGAATGTCAGACCTGTGATTAAAATAGTAAAATAAAGTCTGTGTGACTGGAGACCCTTCTAACTTTCTTATTAGAGCCCTAACATCAATGATATTTAACATGAAGTTTTACAGATTCTGAGAGCATTAATTTAAAATCAACTTACACAACATCCTTAATGATCTAGCAAGTGTTAATAATCACACTGGTTATTAGTGGCCTGGTGGTGCTAGTCTGAGCACTTTGCACCCGTTAGCTGATGTAGGCCCCATAACAAATGCTTTTGTTTGTTTGTTTGGTTTGGTTGGTTGTAATCAGAAGCAGAGCGTTTGCACGTCCTGACCAACACTGCGCCCACGGTACGTGGCAGTGTAGATACTCCCCAGGCAGCAGGGCCTGCATGGACGTAACCTATCTTCAGCACAGCTCTGGGAGGGCGCTGCTTTCACACAGGCTGCGGGCATCCTCAGATGGCGAGCAGTGGGCAGAGCTAGATCTCAGACATGGATCATATGATGGCAACCTCAGCTTCTTCCAGCCACAGAATCGTGGCATCTCTGAACGGACAGTTTTCCTGACTCCATTACAAACCACAATAACAAGCAATGACACGGGTGAGGGCATCAATTGAAATTAAAACATGTTACAGCTAATCCTCTCAGCATTTATTGTCATTCCCATCAGTAGTTATTCTCATTTTTACATGATTTTTTCCCCCAAATATTGTCTTCCTTGACACTCATCCCAACATAGATTCTTGAAAGTGTGATAAAATTAAAACTATGAGGATTTGAGCTGAGGAGTGACATTACCAGGCATATTATGAAAAGACCACTCCGGCTGCTGTTTTGGAAATGGTCTGAGGAGACTAAGGCCAGAGGAAGGGAGTTTCTGTTAGGACATTCGGGGTTAAAAGCTAGAGTTGACAGGCTTGCACTGAGCAGGATGTGTAGAGAGGAGTAAGAGAGACAATAAAGTCCACTGACCTCCCGGAGAGGCTGGATGTGGGTGTGAGAGAAAAAGAAGCCAGACCGCCCCAGGGCCCTCCCCCCGAGATCCAGAAAGACTGGGGTACCAGCTTATTAATGAGAATCCATGAGAGGGGTAAGTTGGGGAGGGGATAAGGGGTGTCATTTTGAACATGTCAAGTGTGAGATTTTTACCCAACTTCCAAGGGGAGATGCCACTTACATAAATTTTGACTACAAGGGAACAATTACGGCTAAAGTTTTTAAAACAAGGTGGTGGTAGGAAGTGTCCAGAGGATATTTCAAGCCCTGTGAGAGGGAAACCTCGGTAGTGAAGCGAGAGGAGAGGGCCTGCCGGCGACTGCCCTGGGGAGCCTTGTCACTCGGAATGTGCCCAATATCCCACCTGCCACACGTGTGCCTCATTAAATTTTAATCAAGTAAAATTAGATACAATAAAAAATGCAATTCCTCAGCCACATTGGCCACATTTCAATTACTCACTAGGCATACCATGGGGGCAACCCAGACGATGGGCATGTTCTTTGTTGTAAAAATTTATTTCGGACAGTGTCACTTGGGAATATAAAAAGGTAAAGAAAAACAGCCACAGAAACAAAGGAAGATGGGTCAGTCCAGAAAAAAAGATTACCGTATTCCCCCATGTATAAGACGCACCGTTTTTCAAAAAAATTGGGGTCTAAAAATTGGGTGCAACTTATACAGTGGTCGTGGATTTCAAATGCCATAGATGGAACTGAGGACGAGGCAATATATGAAGACAGTGATTCTTCATCAGACACAGATGAGGACAAGCTAATGGTTGGGAGTTTTGACAGTGATGAGATGTATGAATTTTATGATGAATAAAACTTGAGTTCAATAACTTTATGTAATACATTTTTTTTGAAATCTCGGGCCCCAAAATTAAAGTGCGTCTTATACATGGGCACGTCTTATACATGGGGAAATACGGTAAGTCGCAGATAGTGTGGGTGTCTCAGACGATAAGTGAAGAAACTGTTTTAAGAAAAAAAAAATTAAAAACAAAGAAATGAGTCAGAAGATACCATTAGGTCAATTAAGATGTAGGCTAACATTTGACTTGTGGGTTTAGTCACATGGAAATGACTTTGGGGTTGGGGGNAGGGCGGGCCAGATGCTAGTTTGCTATAATTGATCCTGTTTGTACTTACAGAAGACCTAGTAAAGCCAATACATTACTTTAGCACCCTTTATACATTAAAGGTATCAGGATTTAAATGGCAAAATCTATGGTTCTCTCGACGGTCTTTACAAGATCTGTTTAACTAGAGGAGAAAGGTGAGATGCTCATTTACGTTCAAGAGAGAATCCGAGGAGAGGAATTGGAACCAGAAAGAACACACGAATTTTCAAGTCATTTTGCAGTAAGGGCAGCAGAAGAATGGTGCAGGAGCTAGAGAAAGAGGTATTGTCTGGATAGAGACTATTGCTTCAGGTTGGCTTTGCTTTTGTTTTTAACATGGCAGAAGTAAGATGGATAGACAAAGGAAAATGTGCATTGAGGAAACCAGTGATCTACAAGCACAGAGAAGGAAGGTTTCAAGGAAATGGACCCCAGGTTCAAGTTCGTATTTAGGAGCCCACTGTGGTCAGTGGTCATGGTTTGGAGACATCTGATGAGCACGGTGGTAAATTTCTCCCAACCCCGTGTAAGCACCTGTGGGGGAGGCTGATATTGGCATGAAACCAAGGTGGCAGTTGAAGCAGAAGCAGGACAAGGGGACCAGGAAACGGGCAAGACGGCGATGACAACGAGGGTCTGGGAGGAACCGGTAGCATTAATGGATTACAGGGGCAGAAGACACTGAAAAACTCTTGGAGTGAAACAAATGGAGCTGCACATGTAGTGTGGGTCAGTCTACATTTTAAACGGACATTTAAAAGGAAGTGATGCTCACACTTACGGAAGGTTTGTGTTATGACCATGGGAGCAAACGGCTACAGAAGAATGGAGAACACAACGTTGTCAGAAAGGACAAATAACCCAAAGACTAGGTTTTTAGAGAGTGCTTTTATGGATGTTAAAATTTTAAAAGGCTATTCTAGGGTTATTAATGGTCAAATAGAAACCAGAACTGAAAATGGCCAAGAATGAAGGGAAATGGGTGTTCAAGGCTTGAATAAATACAAAATAGTAAGGGATAAAACTCAAAACATTAAGGAATCTCCCCTCCCCGTTATCACTTGGCTTTCTCCTGAGATCAGCAAACCGACCACTATTAAACTCATTGATAGTTCATGGAACTCAGGTTCCCAAGAAAAGCTGAGACCAATAGGTATGAACTGCTGACTGTACTTTGGAGCTACAATCCTAGGGCATTGTTAATGAGAGAACGACATGAGAAAGAAAATCAGGGTGCAATTTGAGGTGCACTGTTCATTACCTGCTGGCCACAGCACCACAGTGATCCAGACAGAGACAGTTTATCACGCGGCAGGTGCTTTCTGCCTGGCCACCTGAGGTCTCCAGATAAACAGCACAGAGGAGCTTTACCTGGGGGCACTCATGGGAGGGATGAGAAATCAGTCCTTTGAGCAGTCTATTGGATGGAGGACTGGAAGGAAGTTTGTCTATCAGACTTAGCCTTTTTGGGTATCCCCCGACATTCAAAGTTTTAATGCATTTCCAGGTGACTGCCTGGGAAGACAAATTCGGTGCCCTGTGCTATGGTGCTTCTCGCAAGTCCAGAAAGAGTACAAGGAGTCAGGAAATCAGGGAACAAAACAGCAGTGGAGGAGAAGAGTCCAGCACACAGTTGAGATACATAGAAGTTCAGCCCTGAGGGCAGAACGGTGTGACTATGCATGGAAATGATTTGTATGTAGTAACGTGCTACATCGATGCCCGGTACTCTGTTATAGCTTCCCTCTGATGATATTTACTCTCTTTACTTCAAGGCTCTAACATTGACTCTTCAGGAAGCATCTTTGAAGAAATGCATCTGCATAAATATCTTATTACACAGTAAGGATATCTGAATGGAGGCAAGTCCAAAGAAGAATGACGGGGAAATGTTTAAAATAAACTATTCAGATTTCCGGTTTCAGCTCTGATATGTTAACAACTTGGACATCGTCACTTGCATTCTTACAATAAGCAACATGCAAATAAACTGTTCATCAGTGACTATTCTCAGGCATATCAGGAAATGGAAACCCCAAATCTGGGAGGGCAGGTGAGTCCAGAGGGTTACAGTAGACAACGTGTTTAACTAGAGCAGAGGCTTCTGGGACCACAAGCTGGTAGGAAGTGTCAAATGGTAACTCGGATTGATTTCCTCAGGCTGAATTTGTACCATCATGACAGAGAGAAATGTCTAGTGGTTCCAGTCTTAGAATGTACACTTTTGTGGGTATCACCTCCAAGAAACTCATTGGGACCTCATGGTGAAGATCAAAGAAATACACCCTCCTGGTTCTGTCAGGGTGACTCACCCTAATGAAAGTCACCCAGAGCCTTCTTCATAAACAATGTCTATCCAGCAGGTGAAATGTTTTTATGAGGGCTGAGAAGAGGGCGTGGCTCCCAATCCACCTCTCTCTAGATTTCCTTTATAACCAAAGGGGTTAAAGAAAGAAACGCTGTGCCCCTGAAGAAACACTTGTAAAGACCACAGCCCCAAGACACAGGCCTCCTACAAAACATGACTATAATCATAGGGTTATAAAATGCCTCCTCTCCCCTACATCACACCACCACACCAACAGGGATCCAGTATAATAACAGTGGATTACAGCTAAAAAACCCCAAAAAACCTATAACATACAAACTCTATCTGAGGAGGAGTATGTAGGAAATCCGAAATTCCACAGTGAGCAAAAGATAAGGACACCAGAGGGATTTGAAGTTTCCAGGTTCTCCATCAATGGCAAAACACTGAACACGGACCAACCCCCAGCCAGATAAACATAAAACCTCACACAGCAGGCCTCAGGCCTCACTTCTCCTTACTCCACAAATCATGTCCAGCCAGCCATCAACAAAAACTACTAGGCATGTTAAGAGGCTGAAAGGACAAGGGAGGTATCAGACAGAAACTACCCCATAAACTTTAATTTAAACAATAAAAATAAAAGAAACTAAAATATGGAAGAGATTTGGAATTTAAGAATGGGAATTTACAATAAGTGATTAATATGCTGCGGGTGCTAATGGAGAGAGTGGACAACAGACAAAAACAACATGCAATATTATCAAAGATGTAGGACAAGAGGTGGAAGCTGTAAAAAGAATACAAAGGAAATACTAGAAATAAAGAACAATGGAACAGAAATGAAGAATGTCTTTGATGGAATCATAAGTAGACTAGACATGGCCAAGGTCAAAATCAGTGAACTTGAAGATATGTCAATAAAACCTCCCACATTCAAATGCAAAGAGGAAAAAAAAATTTCCAAAGGAATGTCCAAGAAAATTAAACAATCTCAAAAGGTAGAACATACATATAATTAATTAGAATAGTAGAAGGAGAAGAAATGCAGACTAGAGGAACATTTGAAGTAACACTGGTTAAGAGCTTCCCTAAATGACACCAAACAATAGATATATGAAGCCAAGAGACATCAAGCAGGATAATTACAAAAAACAAAAAAACAAAAAACAAAACAAACAAAATATCATATTACAAAAAAACAAAACAAACCTAAACTAAAGACAATCTTAAAACCAGACAAAAATAAAAACAATTACTCTCCAGAGGGAGAAGGATGAGAAATACAGATCCCAGGATACTACAGAAGCACTCTGCACTTCTCATCAGATACCATGCAAGGAAGAGGAGAGTGGGGTAAAATATTTAAAATGTTAAATGTAAAAATAAAAATAAAAATAAAAATACACCAATCCAGAATTCTATATTCAGTGAAATTATTCTTCAAAACATAAGAAAACTAAAGACTTTTTATTTCAACCAAAACTGAAGGAATTCATAATTGTGATCTGCCCTATGAGAAATATTAAAAGAAATTCACAGGGAGATAAAAAATGATATAGGTGAGAAATTCAAATCTACATGAATAATGGAAGCATATTAGAGAAAGACTCAATAAAGGTAAAATGCAACCTTTTATTTTTCTTATTCTTAGTTGTTCTAAAAGATAACTGTTTGAAAATAATAATGGTAAAAACATATTGGATAATTATTGTATATGGATAAATGAAATGAATGAAACAATGCCATAAGAGACCAGACAGTGGGATTAGCAATGTGGTAAGATGGCAGTAAGAAGCAGTGTAGTGTTATTTGGAGGTGGACTTAGATTAGTTACAAAGGTATATTGAAAAATCAATAGAATGATTTTAAAAAGAACTATAATTGATATGCTAAGAAAATACATAAAATTGATTCATATAAAATAATCAATTAAACTCAGAGAAGGAAGAAAATTAAGGGGAAAAAGGGAACAAATTAAAAATGCAATGAATAGAAAATAGTTACAAACATGGTAGATATTAATACAAACATACATGTAAATCACCTTAAATGTGAATAGTCTAAATACAGCAATGAAAAAACAGAGATTTGTGAAAGTGGAACATGAAAAACTAGACACAACTAAATGTCTATAAGAAACCCATTTTAAATATAAGTACTCAATAGATGAATACTAAAAGACTGGTAAACAGTAAAAAGGTGTGTCATGGTAATATTAATCTAAAGTGACATGGAGTACTTACATTTATATCACAAACAGCAGACATTTGTGATACAGAAGAGTATTATGTATGACAAAGACAATCAATTACTCAAGAATACATGGCCATCCTAACCATGGATACACCTAACAACAGAGTGCCTAACAGGGGAGGCAAAACCTTAGAGAACTGAAAGGAGAAACAGAAGCTACCATAGTAGGAGGCTTGAATAGCTTTCTTTAAGAATTGATAGAACAAACAGTCAAAAAAAAATCAGTAAGAATATAGATGACCTGAAGAGCTGTATCATTCAACCTGATATAAATGATATTCATAGAACACTTTATCCAACGACAGAATACCTGTTTCTTAGGATCCCATAGAACACTCATTAAGGTAGACACAATTGAAGGCTATAAAACATGCCTTAACACATTTAAAAGAGTAGAAATCATACAGAGTATGTTCTCATACCACGATAGGATTAATATAGAATATAATAACATAAAGAGACCAGGAAAATTTTTTAATATGCGGCTATTAAACAACACACATCTAAATAATACATGGCTCAGAGAAGCCCCAAGAACAATTAAAATATATTGTACTAGATGAGAATGAAAATACAACTCAGCAAAAAATGTAGGGTGCTTTGAAAACAGCGTGTAGAAGAAAATTTATAGCACTAACTATACATATTAGAAAAAGAAACAAATCTAATCTAAGCATCCTTTTCTGTATATTAGAGAAATAAAAGCAATTTATGTTTAATCAAACAGAAGAAAAATAATAAAAATTAAAGAAGAAATAGATGATATTAAAAACAGAAAACTAATAGAAAATATCATTGATAAAGTTTATCATTGTAAACATCAGTAAAATTAATAAACCTTTAACCACACTAACCAAGAAAAAGAGAAGATGGAAATTACCAACATCACAAATAAAGATGATCTTTCTACTGATCCCATGTACACTGAAATATAATAAAAAGTATTTTGAACAAAGTCATACCCATAAATTTTATTGTTTAGATAAAACGGGCCATTCTTTGAAAGGCTCAAACACCATAATTCATACAAGAGGAAAGGAATACTCTTAATAGATTTACACCTATTAAAGATATCAACAAAGAAAGCATGAGGCCAGAGAGTTTACTGGTGAATTCTACCATACATTTAAGAAAGAAAGAATACCAAATTATCCACAACATCTCCCAGAAATTAGAAACTGGGGAATCACATTCTAACTCTGAGATCCAATTTGTACTATTATCAAACCCAATTTCTGAGACAGGAAATGTATAGAACCATATCTCTCATGAACACAGATGCAAAATACTCAACAAAATATTAGCAAATAAAAGAAAACAATGTATATAAAAATAATTATACATCATGACCAGGTATGCAATGCTGGCTCATCCATCAAAAATCAGTCAATGTTATACCACATGAACAGGCTACAGGAGAAAATTTATATAGTTGTATCTGTCAATTCAGGAAAAGTATTTCACAAAATTCAGCAGTCATTCATAATAAAATCTCCCAGCAAATTAGGAATACAGAGGAACTTCTCCAACTTAAAGAACATTTATCATATACCTACAGCTAACATCAAAACTAATGGTGAGAAACTGAACACTTTAGCATTATCTGAAATATGATGTTGTCCCCTCTCAACACGCTGATTCAACATCTACTGGAAGTCCTACCTAGCACAATAGGAAATAAAAGGAAATGAAGTTATACGAACTGGAAAGGAAGAAAAGAAAGCCTTTGTTTGCAGAGGACATGATTGTCTATGTTGAAAATCCCAAACGGTTGATGAAATATTAATAACTCCTGGAACTAATAAGAAAAAATAGCAAGGTCACAGGATGCAAAATTAGTCTGCAAAAGTAAATTGCTTTTCCACATAACAGCAATGAACTACTGGAATTTGACATTTAACAAAAATTACTATTTACAATCATACCAAATAAAATGAAACATTTTGGTATAAATATAACAAAATACATACAGGATCTATCTTTAGAAAACTATAAATCTCTCATGAAAGAAATCAAATAAAATCTAAATAAATGCAGATTCCACGTTCACATTTTGGAAAAGTCAATTTTGTCAAATTTTATACAAGTTCGTCTATAGGTTCAATCCAATTCCACTCAAGATTCCAGCAGACTTTCTGCAGATATTGGCAAACTTATTCTAATGTTTATATGGAAAGTCAAAAGCACTAAAATAGTCAAAATATTATGACAGAACAACAGCTGGAAGACCCACACTACCTAAATTCAAGGCTTATCATAAAGGACCATTATTCAAGCCAGCGTCACTCTGGTGAAAGAAACGGAAGCAACGACATCCACTGGTGATGAGGACACCGAGTGCTCAAGTACTGGCTTCAAATGCCACTGCCCCATAAAGGGAACTGGGGTTCTGGGGGGAAACGGCTAATTTGAGGACTGGGCAGGGCGTACACAGCATGAGCCTGTCATGCAGAAAGTCAGAGAGTGCTCAAAAATAGTCTAAATTGTTGGGAGGATGTCAAAGGGACACAGGAGCCAACAGAAAGAGCTCCAAATGGCCAAAAATGGAATAATCGGACCAACAAATTAAATAACTCAATATAAAGCAAATTAAATAATGCACTGTTGGACTATACCCTGAATGATAAAATAAACACCCAAGTCTCCACACAGATATAAATAAATGATAATAAATATAAATAAATAAGTAAGTAAGTAAGCAAATAGGAGAGAATAGACAAGACTCTTCTGCAGAATTCCAAATGATGTAAAATATATACTGTGCCCTCCAGGAGGTAGAGCATATCGCCCCATTCCTTAAACGTGGGCTGAACAGATGGATTCCCCTCCAATGTAAACAAAATGGGGGGGGGGGTGGAAACAAAGAGAATAACTGTATAGTGCAGAACCATGACAAACACGACCTCAGCCAGATGACGAAGGTCAACATCAACAAGGAGAAGTCACCTGGACAGGGTGCGCTGTTGATAAGATGTGATGAATATGGCACTTCACCTATTGAGGTCTCCCCCCTGAGGACCCATAACCCCATCTCATCATGAGAAAAACACCAGACACATCCAACTGAGGGCCATGCTACAAAATACTCATCCACCTGCCTGAAAACTTTTCAAGTTGCCAAAACAGAAAAGTCTGAGTCACTGTCCAAGATAATATCCTAAGGAGACATGCTGACTAAAAGCAATGTGGTTTCCTGGCTGAGATCCTGGAACAGAAATAGTTAAAACAAAGAAATCAGAGTCAAGTGTGGGCTGTAGTTAATAATGATGCATCAATATTGGATCATTAATTGCAAAAAAATGTACCATATCAATAGAAGATGTTCATGATAGGAAAAACTGAGTGTGTGTGTATTGGGACTCTATTTTATCCTCTTAAATTTCTGTAGATATAAAAGTATTCTAAAATAATTTTAAATGAATGGCTTAAATCTGTTCATTATCTGCATTCAGCTTTAAAGTCAGATAGCCTCATCTTGCTTTATATGTCAGGAAGCTGACGGAGTAAGAGGAAAAGCTCTATGCTCAGTACTTTCAATTCCTCCCTGTCACTCTCCACCTGTGTCACTACACGCGATCGCTGTCTCTCATTCTTTGACCGTGTGAAAGTGAAGTGATGGAGTGTCCAGACTCTGTCTGGCTTTCTGTCCGTCTCTGGCACATATAGCTTCTTTCTCTAAAATTACTACAAGAATACTACTGTCATTTAGAAAGCCAGTAAATATTCATCAACTGAGTGTTGTAAGTCTTTCATTTTTCATAAAGCCTGAGGAGTCGACATTACGAGGTAGTCATACAGCACTGTTTCTACAGCTGACTCAAGATGAACAAAATGGCGAGAAGTGATTATTTTTTTAAATCATAGAGGCATGGACTATCGGGAAGGGAATGAGATATTTTATAGGTGAGCCAACTGAGATCTAGAGAGAAGTCTGTGAGTTTCTTCAGTCAGTGGTAGAAACCTTAGGGATCCGATGCACTCTCCAAATTTAAATTGAAAATCAGGCATGCAATTTTTCTTTAAAAGATATTTCATCATATGCCTTAATGAAAGGTACTAAACCCTTTCTCTTAAATAGCAAAAAAAAAAAAAGGACTAGCCATTCTTTTTTGACAGTTAACTATATATATACACTACACACACACACACTCACACACACACACACACACACACACACACACACACACACAGAGTTTTGAATAGTTTTCTATGAAACCACCTGCTTAATTTGCTTGTCTTACCTCCGTTTATATCACTCATGTGCATGAAGCCATTACCAGCCCTGAGTTTAAAGCAAAACCTCTTTTATGGTCACTCGGGGCTGAAGCAGGAAGACAACCCCAGCTTTGACACCAGGAGGCACTTGCTCCTAAGGGTGTGACGTGCTCCCTGTCCCACCGGGAGGCTTTCACGGGGTCTGGGTACAGGACTGTTGGTTGGGCCCCAAGTGGCATTGCTCACGGAATGTGTTCCCCAAGCGAAGGGGAACAAAAGTCCCTGAGGGAATAAACACAGGAATGAGCCACGTTCTCTCATCACAGAAAGCGACCTGCCCCCCTCTAATCCAGAGAATACCCATAAGCACATGCAAATGATGGATTTCCAACTGTTGGGACAACCCTTCTAATTGAAGGACAGAGTAACAGGATTTCAACCAATTTGCACAGATCACTGTGAATCCTACGTGCCCTGCAGTGCATTGTTATCAAAAACAAAACTCCAAGGACACAATATGATTCTGAGCATTAGAGGCAGAGGGGTGAAGCAACAGACCAAACATAAATAATTTATGTAATAATGAAAAAAAGAACCCAAAAAACAAACAACCTCAGGGCTTTTTTGACCGCTGTAGGACGCCTCAGGCTTTTATCATCAAATGTGGAACCCTGGGGGATATAGTGATTAACATGGTTCTCAGAGCCTGGCATGGGTCCAGTAGAACCCTCACTTCAAATTCCTGCAATTAAGTTGGCTAATGAGAGTCATGTTAACACAAAGTTGTTCATGCTTTCCCGTTCAGAGAGAGCCTGCACATTCCTAGTTAATGGGGGTTTAAAAAACAAGGACTGACAAATTAATCCAATTACCTTGTGTTTTTCTTTCCTTATTCCCTGGAATCAAGAAAGAGAGTATGTCTCTTCACAACCAACATTCAGCACACTTCCCTAATTAATGCAATTTAATAAAATGAAACAAATTCCTGATGTCCTGAGCTGAGTTCTGCCTAATGAAGTTGGGGTATATGACACATTAGCTGCAAAGCAAAATCCATTCCTGTGGCCAATGAAACACAGATTTATCGTCTCAGTACATTCACTCTGGAAGCGCCAATCATGAAGGCTTCTCGCTACAATCATCCTGTCTTGATAAATCAACATAAATTAACATTTTGATCAATGCCATCATGAAGCCCAGGCTGTGAAAGAAGGAACCCACTGCTTGGTGCAGTGGCAGAAGTTAACTCTGCCTCTTGACAGAGTGATAAGGGGATGGCTTGGTGGACAACTGTCCTTCTTTCATTTTTTCATTTGAAACAGTACTTACCCAGTTTGACAATAACCATCAAGATGCTTCAAATCATGGATAGGACATTTATTTCCAGAAACACACTACAAATAGTGTTTTAAGCAGAAGGCAAAGAGTTGAAAGTTACTAAAATTTACATGAAAACTATATGAACACCCTTGTTCATTCATAGTGTCTCCCATGAATTACTTATTACTTTCCAAGCAACATATACATTTCACATATAAGACAATATATTCACTGAGATTATGAGGATGCTATTTAAATATTTCTAAAGTCTTTACCTTCCAAAGGAAATGCAAACTCATTTTATCCTTTGTCAGGCAAAAATAAATGCAATCAACTACAATCTTCCCTTTAATTCTCTTTCTACTGTTCTAGTATGCATTCTGTTTCCAGCTACTTGTTTATTTTCATTTGTATTAACATTGGAAAAATCAATACTTTATTCAAATTTTCTCAGTTTTTACCTAATGTCCTTTTTCTGATGCCCAGGTTCATTCAAGACACCACATTACGTGGCCCCTGGCTCAGCATTCTCCGGCCTTGACAGTTTCTGAGTTGCGTTGACCTTAGCCACTTTGAAGAGAACAGGTCAGGCGATTTGAAGAATGTTGGGATTTGTCTGGTCTTTGTTTGGATGGGATTTGTCTGATTTTTTTCCCACCATAATTAGATGGGAATTATGGGATTTTGAGAGGAAGACCACCAAAGTAAGTACTATTTTCATCAGTGGGAGGCATGTAACATTCTAATTATTTTGATTTTGATTCAATTGTGATGGGATTACATAGTAAAGAGACCTAGTAATAACATGTTTATGAAAGCTATCCTTTGAAATTGATATGTTTGACTTGAACAAATCATGAACTAGAGAAATAGCAATCTGTGACATGATTAGTCAAACTCTCACACACTCTATACTAAGAGAATCGAGCAGTTGTGAACATCACTTATAAGGCACCCAAATTTCTTAGGCATCCTGTAAATGGTTATCACCATTATAATACTTTAAGTCCAATTTCCTTTCCTTGAGCTTTTTTCTACTCCACAAAGATGTTATTATTTAAAGATACACTTTATTCAATTGTTTCTTCTCAAAAGATTAATATTTTATCATTCATAAAATGAGAAAGAAAGAACTGGGTTTCAAGAACATCAGATACGCAATTTTTAAAATGAGATTTTTACTTTCTTTTCTGGTAGGATTCAAAGAATCTTAACAATCCATTAATTATTAAAATATGAATGAAACAAGTGAATATAGAGGACACCCAAAATTAATACTCATTATGACCATGGTTATTACATAGCCTCAGCAAACATGGTAATAACAGGTTCAACACAAATATTTATTAAGAAGGAGAGTGTTGGGTGCAGACTGAATCCCAGTTATATGATTTAGTATCTGTGGGGTTCTGTTCAGGTTACTGAGCCTCTCTAATCCTCATCACCTCGTTACATCTTCTTAAAAATACGGTGGATATGATCTCTTCCCAACCCTTAGTGTCTGCTATGGGAGATTCTCCCTTCCGCATATGACAGATGCTATGGGAATACAAGCACTATGGAAGTTTTTGGCTTTCCACTGAGGAATAAGTCAAATGTGAAATGATCGTAATTCTTTCATATAAGATTGCATGATTTTACAAATTTTATAATAATTGATAGTATTATTGTAATTCATGCATCAATGACACACTGTTTCCAAGGAATTATTAGCATAGAAACCCCTTCCGAATACCAATATTTGAAGCAGAGCAGGAATGAGGTGAAGGGATCCAGGTGGGACCAATTAACTGGGGATCCCCCATGAATGAGGGGAAACTCAAGCAGAGCCTTGAAGCGTGGGTAAGTGATGAAGACGGATGGACAGAAGGCAAGCTGGAGAGCCCACAGGTGCGGTCAGACAGTGGGGAGAGACTGAGGGTCGCACACCTGTTCAGGCCCCTGGTATGCAGAGACTGGGCTTGCTCATGCTCTTGAGCTGTTCTGTTTGGAAATATGGGTTCATTTGAATGTCTTATTTCAGTGCATTATTTCTCCCTACAAGATGGATTTGAGAGGTGCCCATCACACCGATGAGGCCTCTGCACCCCAGAGAAGGAGGCACAGGAGAGCAATTGAGCCCCCCAAAACTTCAGGAACCCTGGACTCGACTCTCTACAGCAGGGTTTTGCTCTCAAGTGTGAAGTAACGCATCCAGTGCATCTTAAATGCATAGATTTCATTTTTAGTTCTAATTGATGTTTTGATTAAATGCCAGTTTGGATTATCTAAGCTAGAGCACACCCATTAGCACACACAGTACCTCACCCAGGGCCTTGAGTATGGCCATGTTTCAATAAATGTTTGTTAAATGCAAGAATGAATAATTAAGAGGCGATTCTATTGCAAATCGCCCTCTTCCGGGAACTTCTCCTAATCAATCCCCTGCCCCAGCAGTGGGCGCCTTGGCCCCTTCTGAGTCCCCAGCGCCTATCAGCAGTGCCCCTCATCACTGCCACCCTTGTTCTCTAGATTTCAGGCTGAAAACTGAATTTCCATAGACTCAATTCAACTGTAAAGAGACTCCCCAAGTACTGCCTCTTTTCCTTAATTCCATTTCTTGTAGCACCTCTAGCAGTCAGCAGATTGGGTTCTCATTCTCGCTCTCACTGAAGGCCACGGACAAGCCATTTTAGTTTCCTCCACTTATCGCTTGGTCTGCTTGCTTGACGGGGCAATGGCGAGGACCAGCCGCCATTACACATGAAAGTACATTGTGAAAATTAGAAATCACAATAAAATTATATGACACGATTAATTTAGCAACTCTACAAGTAAAGTGATGTATCAACACACATTGCTATTGTGGACACAAGTAGATGGACCTCTGACCAGTTTTTAAAAGTCTTCCTGGGTGTGAGGTTTCAGTCAAAGATGACTTCTAGAAGGAGGAAGCACGGGGAGATCAGTGGAGAGTGGGTTGTGAAAGAGAGCAGGGCGTTTCACCCTGAGAGAAAGGCAGGAGGCAAGACAGGCGGCTGTGACATCGCAGGAAGCTGTCTGTAAACAGGTGACTGGGGACAGGACAGGCCTCTGTGATGAAGTGTGGCCTAGGATTCCAGCTAGGAGGCAAGCGGTTTGGAAGTCACTTGTAGGCAGTCAGAAGCCCCGAGGACATTAGGAGGGGGACTGAGGTGACAAAACCTGTGTTAAGTAAGTAATTGGCAGCAATAAGAAGGGATGTGAAAGGAGAAAGAAGGGACGAAGGGAGGACTGCAGACACGCATTACCCAAGTGTGAGATCTGAGCCGCAGGAGAAGAGAAGGGGGCAGGGGAAGCGCTGTGGGGCCCGCACACCTGCGTCACATGTTCTCTGGTCCACGCAAGGGTTTTGTTTCCCCCGCCTCCAATAGTTGTCATTATTTTAATATTAAGGTAGTCCCCTTAAAAACTTGGATTTCCAGATTCTTCGTTTTAAGAAAGGTGATGGCAGTGATGTGTGAACACAGCAAAAGTAAATTTTCATTTCCCCTTGGGAACAATCGGATGTGCTGTGACTTCCAGTTTCTGGAGTCCTCNCCCTGGGCCCCGTGGTGACGCATCAGCCACCATTTCCTGGCTCGCTTTTGCTATTTGCACACCCTCTAAAACATTTTCATTTCACTGTACACATTTTATTTTAAGCGCTTCGATTATCGTCATAGAGCTGGGAAAAGTGAGCACCCTAGGAGTGACAGGGAAAAAGGAGAAATGACTGATGATTCTTGATTCATGACAGGGATATGGTGCCATTAACTGAGACTGGTGGCAAATGCTGAGTGGCCGACAGGAGAAAGAAACCAAGGCTGATTCAGACCATGTATGAATCCACATGGGTCTATCTTTGGGGCAACTGGAGGTTATAGCCCTTAAGTCAGAAGAAGCCTGAAAGGTGACGATTATTAAGTGTTGCGAGTGATAAACTGATCTTAAGAGCGTTCATAAAGCAAAGAGAAAAGAGGGCTGAGCATAGAGCACTGCGTGATTATTGGGACAAAGAGACGCAGACAGAGCAGATTTAAAGAAGAGTATTTTAGAAAATCGATTAGTCATCAAATACAATGAATGTAAGAGAGATGTCCCTTCCTTAGGGTCAGTTTTCTGTTATTCTGTTCATGAAAGTGCAAAAGTTGTAAGTATAAATTTACCACTGTGTTCACTGAGGAAAAAAAAACAGTTTAATTCCGTTCCTTTTCTCCCATATATAAGGGAATCGATTTGGTTTAAACGGCATCTCACATATTTGGCCTTAGCAGACAGGTACAAAAAGCCTTCAGCCTTATACTTTCTAAAGTAACTTTCAGGTGCTTCCTTATGCTACGTGAGGTAAGACTAGAATCAGGCCAGCGGCAGGGAAACTGATAAGGCGAGAACCCCAGGATCAAGGGTTCCCTGAATGGAAAGAAGAGAAATGATCAGCTTAGGGTGAAAACAGCTGTAAGACGCGTTCTAGTCTATCTTTCTGAAGTTCCCTCCTAGAGTTTTAAAAATGTAAACCTGTGTTTGTGTTTAAATGTAATTAATTATTTTTTTAAATGCAGAAAAATGGTTGAGGGTAGGGGAGGAGACCTACGATCCGTATTATTCAACAGCCCCTGTTATCCATTTCGAGTACTGATTTCTGTCCTTGGACTAGTCATTGGTTTTTCATATGACCAAAAGTATGTGAAGATCTCCACTGTCCCATGCTTTCACCTGTAGCTACCTCAGCTTGTGGCTGACCTGTTTCTAGAAATTTGCAGCATCTTCAAAATGCCCAAACTTTACAAGAGCCAGAGGAAGACTGGCCCTTGTACTGTCCATCTTGATTTCAGTTCTATTTTTCTCCTAAAGGGACAAAATAAAATCATTTGGAAAAGCACTTCTTTAATTTCAAGAATCCTGGCTTCTAGAGTTGATATGTTTTCTAATATGCTGTATAAAACTGGGGGAGTCGCTTAAATTAGGCAAGTTTTCTTTTTCGCAAATTTAAATTAATGAGGCAGATGAACCCTTACTTTCTGGAAAACAAGTTTTGAAGATAAACCAAGACAATACATTTTTAAATTATTAAAAAGGAAGGAACTGAATAATTATCCCCACTTCTTCAAGACTCTCTGGGGGCCTTCTCAACCAATGGACGGCTTTTCTTTATGTCATTTATGGCCTAGGTGAATGTTAGCTCCTCATTAGGAAATAACATATGTTATCCAGCTCCAACAGAAAAGCTTTAGGGAATTTCTTAAGACCTACATCCTGAAATAATTTAGGTGAAACTGAAGTACATCATGTTTATTTTCCTACCTTGTTACCAGATACCAAAGGAACTCCTAGCCACAGAAATCAAAAAGGAAAAAGAAATAAAAGTCATCCAAATTGAAAAGGAAAAAGTAAAACTGCCATTATTTGCAGATGACATGATACTGTATATAGAGAACCCAAAGATTCCACCAAAAGACTATTAGAACTGATAAAGTAATTCACTAAAGCTGCAGAATACAAAATATTCAGAAATTGATTGTATTTTACACACAAATAATGAACTATCAGAAACAGAAATTTAGAAAACAATCCCATCATATATATGTATGTGTGTATGTGTATACATGTGTACACATACACACACACACACACACACACACACACACACACACACACAGAGTAAAACCTTGGATTGTGAGTAACTTGGTTTGCAAGTGTTCCACAAGACAAGCAACATAACTAATGCATTTTAACTTGGTAAACAAGTGATGTTTGCACTACAAGTAGTTTGTTTCCAGAGCGAATTATGCTCGCAAACCAAGGTATTACTGTATATATATATAAATTTAACTAAGGAGGTAAAAGACCTGTACTTAGAAAATTATAAGACATTGAAGAAAGAAATTGAAGAAGATACAAATAAATAGAAGCATATACCGTGCTCATGGATAGAAAGAATTATAGTTAAAATGTTCATACTACCTAAAGCAATCTACAGATTCAGGGCAATCCTTATCAAAATGCCAATGGCATTTTTCACAGAGCTAGAACAAATAATCCTAAAATTTATCTGAACCATAAAAGACCCTGAGTAGCCATGACAATCCTGAGAAAGAACAAAGCTGGAAGTATCACTCTACTTGATATCAAATCATACTACAAGTTTTTACTAACCAAGGCAGCATAGTTCTGGCAGAAAAACAGATACATAGATTAACAGAACACAACAGGGAGCCCAGAAATGAACATATACCTCTATTGTCACTTAATCTATGACAAAGGAGGCAACAATATACAATGGGATAAAGATAATCTATTTAATTCGTGGTGCTGGGAAAGGTGAACAGATACATGCAAAAATATAAAACTAGACCACCTTCTTACACCATATACAAGAGTAAACTCAAAATGGGTTAAAGACTTAAATGTAATGTTCCAAACCATAAAACCCCTAGAAAACATCGGTAGTAAATGCTCTGATATCACTCTTGGTATTTTTTTTTTTTCTGATCTATCTCCATGGACAAGAGAAAGAAAAGAAAAAAATGAGCAATTGGGATTACATCAAACTAAAAAGTTTTTGCACAGCAAAGGCAATCATAAAAAATACAGCCTAGTGAGTGGGAGAAGATACTCACCAATGATACATCTGATAGGGGTCAATATCCAAAATTTATAAAATCCTCATACAGCTCAACAACAACAACAACAACAAAAATCAAACAATCCCATTAAAAAGTGGGCAGAGGAGCTGAATAAATAATTCTCCAAACAGGACATACAGATGACCAATAGACATATAAAAAGATGCTCAATATCACTAATCATCAGAGAAATGCAAATAAAAACCACAATGAGATACCACCTCACTCCAGTCAGAATGGCTATCATTGATAAATCAGCATATAACAAGTGTTGGCGAGGATGTGGAGAAAGGGAAACCCTCATGCACTATTGGTGAGACTGCAAATTGGTGCAGCCACTATGGAAAACAGTGTGGAGAGTCCTCAAAATATTAAAAATAGAACCACCTTATGACCCAGCAATTCCACTTGTGGGTATTTATCTACAGAAATCCAAAACAATAAGTCAAAAAGACACTTGTACCCTTATGTTTACCAGAGCGCTATTTACAATAACCAAGACATGGAAACAACCAAAATGCCCATCAATGACAAATGGGTAAAGGAAAGGTGACATATATATATATATATATATATATATATATATATATATATATATATATATATATATATATATGGTGGAATAGTACACAGATGTAAAAAAGAATGAAATCTTACCATTTGCAACAACATGGATGGACCTAGAGGGTATCGCGATAAGTGAAATAACTCTGACAGAGAGAGACAAATACCATATGATTTCACTTTTATGTGGAATCTAAAGAACAAAAAATGCCCAAAAAATCAAAACAGAAACAACTCATAGATACAGACTCAACTGAATGTTAGATGGGAGGGGGGTTGGGAGACTGGGTGAAAAAGGGAAAGGGATTAAGAAGTACAAATTGGGAGTTAAAAAATAGTCATGGGGATGTAAAGTAAAGATAGGGAATATTGTCAATAATATTGTAATAACTATGTATAATGGCTGGTGGGTACTAGACTAATTGGGGTGCTCACTTCATAAATTATATAAATTTCTGACAACTATACTGTACACCTGAAACTAACATAAAATAATATTGAATGTCAATTATATGGTCATTTGAAAAATTAAAAAAATAAAGCAGGTATCAGAAATGGCACATAATATTGCTTAGTGTTTTACATAAAGAGTCTGAAATAGGTAATACAATTATGACACTCAAAATATGAATCTGTGATAAATTTTGACATTCATTCAGACAAAAATTCCATCCTGTAGTTTCTTCAGTAAGAAGCAGTGATGTATATTTGTGTGTGAACCTAGAGGAGCTAGTAAGGCCTTGTCCAGATATAAAGTGGTTTATAAATATTTAATGCAACCATGAAAACGTATAATACCTCATTAACATTTAACAGTCTTATACTGTTCTTTAACTCAAGATTCTTTTTTTTACTACAATAACTATAATATGAGTAATAAGCCACTAACATTTTGCACTTATAGAGTTTTTTCCTTTAAAAAAAACAGTTATTATATAGATGCAAAGCTCACGCAGCTATTTTAAAGTTTTATATTTAGCTGTTGTTGATTTGAGGTCATGTGATACTGGGCCTGTAGGCCTGAGCTGATAGATAGCTCACTGAGGAGCAAATTTTTTAGAAACTTAGACATCAATCAAAAAACAGTAAATAAATTAAGTCCTAAGATATTTAGAGGTATATACTATAGGCATACTCATATGTGTATAAGTATAGATGATATAGTTGTAGATATCTGTATGTCAATATATCTATATGTTAGGATATATGCATATATATGTATATTAATATATACCTCCAAAGTGTTAACATGAATATTAACACAATAATGGATAGTTCAATGAGAATCAGTCTAAATATAATTGCTAATATGCTTTATCACAAATAATAAAAGCTATATATATAGTAATTTTTGGAGTATACTTAAAGGCTTTGTCATGCCCCCTCAAATATTTCAGGTAAGATCACTAAATTATTCACAACATTAAAACTCAAAAAATAACATGATTAATATGGAAAAACAAGATTAATGAATGAAAGTTTTGCTGATACCTGGAAAAAACAAAGTTACTATATTGATAATTGCATTAACATCGCCAGTGTAGATTCATCTATCTACTTGTTAGCCATCTACCTAAATTTGATGTCAAATTATAGAGCCAAAATTATAGGTATTCCTGATTATAGAGTGCAGTGAGTCCCAAAGATTTCTGCATATCACAGGCCCAGGGGAAGCTCTTTTCAAACGTACACAAGAATCTTGGATTTCTTGAGCCTGAGATTTTGATTTTATAGATCAAAAGTTGCTTTTGAAAATCTGTACCTTTTCAAGATCTTTAATTGATTTTAAAACAAAGTTAAGAATGGGAACTACTGGGTTAAATCAACTATTGCCAGAAAAAATAAAAAATAATAATACACTAAAATATCCACTTGTACAAGATAGATATTAAAATGCAAAGGGAAAATGAACACTTATTACACCAACTTCCGTTTTGGTTCAGCATCACTGGTCTTCCCTTTCCTGGGGGGAAGCATCTGTCTACTCAGTACTGTCTTCAGGATATAAATCCCTACCAGCTATGCCCTCTGTCCTCAAGATGCTTACGATGTGACTGAGAAACGGTATCAAAAGATCCTTGCACATGGTTTCCCCACTGTCCTCATTCTCTCCTACCTAATAAACATCTCTTTCTATGCCAAGGCTCTACATTAATGTCACCGCCTCAGGAACGTGCTCTGTAGCACTCCAGGGACAGTCAAGCACTTTCGTTTCTGTTGTCTCCTCAAGCTAAACAACAAACAAACAAAAACAACAAAAAAGAAACGCCTGGAAGCCCTCAGAGCAGGCTTCCCCACGGCTCTAGAAAGCAGCCTGGACCAGGACTGGACTGTGGCTGCCTTAGCTTTGCTGGGGATTAGCCGGAAGGCTCAGGGCGGCTGGCCTGACTACCGGGAAGCTGACAGTGGGGGTCTGGCAAGGACCAGAAGAATCTGAAGACATCACGGAGCCAAGAGGACATGAGCCCACCACCCGGAGGCTCTCTCCTGACTCTGGGCCCAAAGGAAAGCTCCCACCTTCTCAGGAACCTCAAGAACCAGCGACCAACGCAGCATTTCCAGATATGGTCTACGATGCCTCACGGAGCCAGAGGGGCTGCCACACCGTTATCTCCTCCAAACCCATAGAGAATTCAAGGACTGCAAAGTGTCCCTCGTTTGTTCCAGTGTGCCCCAGTCTACCAGAAAAGTGTCCCTCGAGCTGCAAGTCTCTCTATTTGATAGAATGAGTTTTTAACCACACTCACCCTTTACCTCCTGCACCAAGCATTGAATTCTTTTATTTTTATTTTCTTTCTTAGTACTTTAAGTCTGTAAGACCAACTGTTTTTCTCGTGGCCCTTTTGTAGCTCTGCCCCACAGGTTCTAATACATGGTTGCTTGATTACTGTTGTCCTCTAGATAGCCAGTAATATTCCATTTCAACTTTCCATTCCATCCAAGTGTTATTTAAGGCAACTATTTTTAATTCCTGGG
The DNA here is from genome assembly GCF_001890085.2 of Hipposideros armiger. Taxonomy (NCBI): domain Eukaryota; kingdom Metazoa; phylum Chordata; class Mammalia; order Chiroptera; family Hipposideridae; genus Hipposideros; species Hipposideros armiger. Next base: position 1,993,981 of record NW_017731535.1, read on the forward strand.
TAGTAGCATCATTTTGTTTTCTGATGATATTATTATATTTTTTACTTCACTGAATTGTAATCAGAGAATGTGTCAAAGTTTTTTCCTCCTTTGTAGAATATATTCTGTTCACTTTGATGAAACCTCACAGTTATTTCTCCTAAAAAAGGTAATTAGCACTCTGAAAGGACAGTGTATTTTCTAAATTTAGCATGCTCATGTATAAACATATAATTAATGCAATAACAATTTGCAATATTAATTTTAGTATTTAGTGTTTTGTTTCGTATTTTTCTCTTTCTACATTAATTACCTTGGGCTCAGTTTTCAAAACTGAGGCTGGCAAAAATTTCTAAAGGGTCAGACTATAAATATCTTATGCCTTGTGGGTCACCCAGGCTCTGATGCAACCACTCGCCTCTTCCCTGGTAGCTTGAAAAAGGTCACTGAGAAATAAACAAATGGATACAGTGTGTGCCAGTGAGACTTCCTTCACAAAATCAGATGGCAGAACGCATGGCCTGTGGGCAGAAGTGTGTCAATTCCTATTCTAAATTACCCTTTTCTCATATTTTTATCCTTATATTTCCTCTTGTTTTTGCTTTATGACAAGTAATGTCATGCTCTTTGGTACTTAGCTATCCAAAAATGTTAAATTTTTTACTGTATGACAATTACTGTCATGTTATTTGGTACTTAGCCATCTAAAAATTTTAAGTTTTTACTTTAAATATTGATTTTAGAATTTTAAAGTGACCCTTCTTGATCTCTTGATTTCATTTTCTCCTTAATTCAACCTTTTATGGTATTAAGATTGTGTTCTGTTTTCTTTCTGTTTGCAATTCCTGAGTCTGCATTTTTCTTGTTTATTACCAACACTCATAAATGAGAGTGGATAGATGAATTTTACTTAGGATATAACATGAGGATTTTTTACTTCTGATAGGGAAACTTGGGCAATTTATGTTTACATATTGGACATACAGTTTATGTTAATATTATGATACTTTATGTTTTTTCTTTTTATTTTACTTTCAAGAGTTTTCACTGCATGATCTGTGTTTTGATTAGCTTTGCTTTCATATTAGCTCTGTTTTCTGTTCTGATGTTCCAACTACAGAAAATTTATTTTTGTTATAATTAGTTCTATGATATAAATTTTATATAATTATATAAATTCTTTATATTCTGATTGTATCTCTTGATTGATTAGTATCAATAGATTCACTTTTGTAAGTAATGCCGATATGCACATATTTCTATGTCTTTTTCTCTCTGCCCTCCATTCTGTCATTTTGTTTCTCTCAGTGCTTTCCTTTTTAAGGAACATTTCTATGACACTGAGTACCTCCCACTCCTTTCCTTCTTATCTCTTACCTTTTGTTACTTATACCTTTTTTACATTTTTTAGCTTTTGCAATAATATATCCTACATTATAACATCAATGTCAATTTGTACTAGTTGTAATCCTACAGTTAATATTGTTAATGACCCAAAATCATGTTTCCACTTATTTCTTAGCAAGGTTTTCCATCTGGTATTTTCTACAGGAAGAGCTTCTTGCAACAATATTCCCAGAATTCTTTCAATATATTTGCGTCGGTCTTTGTAAGTGAATGACAGTTTGGTTAGCTATAAAATTAGTGAGTGACACTTTAAAAAAATTTTTTTTATTAGTTTCAGGTGTACAGAACAATGCAATAGTTATCCTTCTCACCCCTCACAAAGTAACAGCCCCCTCCCCCCATCTACTGCCCTCCCACCCCCGATATCATACTTATCTATTACAATTCCATTGACTCCATTCCCACTCTCTACTCCATGTCCCATGACTATATGTATATATATAATTATAGTTGACATACAATATTATTCAACATCAGCTTCAGAAATACAGTGCGGTGGTGAGGCCTCTACACCGACTATGAAGTGGTCACCGTAAGAAGACATGAGTCCATCTGGCCCCCTAAAAAATATTTACAACATTATCGATTATATTCTCCAGACTGTCTTTTCTATCCCTGAGGCCATATTGTAGTTACCAATTTGTATTGTTTCATCCCTTCCCCTTCTCCTTCATCCCCACCCGCTCCCAACTAGCACCCTCAGTTTTTCCTCTGTGTCTCTGAGACTATCTCCATCCACATCTCCCATCCATTCAGTTCCTTAGAATCCACGTATAAGTGAGATCATATGATATTTGTCTTTCTCTGACTGACTTATTTCACTTAACATAATGTTCTCTAGGTCCATCCATATCATTGCAAATGGTATGATTTCCTTCTTTTTTATAGCTGAGTAATACTCCATTGTGTAAATGTACCACAGTCTCTTAATCTAGTCATCTACCGATGGGCATTTCGGTTATTTCCAAGTCTTGGCTATTGTGAATAGTACTGCAGTGAACATAGGGGTGCATATATTTTTTGAATTAATGTCTTGGGTTTTTCTGGATAAATACCTAAGAGTGGAATTGCTGGGTCATAAGGTAGCTCCATTTCCAGTTTTCTGAGATACATCCATACCAATTTCCATAGCTGAGCTGCTGCTGAGCTGCCAACAGGTGGCAGGATGACTCAGCTGGAAAAAAAAAAAAAAAGTGACACTTTTCTTGATGTTCTTATAAGCAGCATTAATCTTCAAGCATTGAAGGTTCCTGCCCAAAATGCAAAGCCTGCCTGCTATCTTTTCCCCTTATAGGTTGATTATTCTTTTTCACTTGATGACCTAAGAACTTTTTTCTTTAATTCTGAGGTGCAGCAACTTTACTAGGATATCTTTGTATTGTTCTCTTTTCAACGTATGATGTGAAGTATTCTTAGATTTCTTCAAAATAACCTTTAAACTGTCATTGTAGGTATTTTGCTATGGCTTTAAATCTCTACTCAGTGGATGCCAAATATGTATTGCATAATGAGTGCCCTTGGCCTGGCTCCTCTTCGTTTAATGTAGTCACAGTATTTGTTAACTATATGCTTTTTTTTTAATTTGTTACGCTCATGTTTCTGAACTCTTTCCTATTTATCATGCACTGTGTTCCCAGCAGTGTTGCTCTATTGTTTAGTTTTTGATGTGACTTTCATTTCAGTTACAGTTTTATTCCCGCCGCCTCTTGCTGAGCTCCTCCAGTTCACGGCTCCGTTTCATCTCTGCACCACGTCTTGGCTCAACTTTTGCACCGCGGACCGTTCTTATTTTATAAAAGTGATTGCTTATTAAACTTTTACGCCCTTCACTCACAGGAACATATTTGGGCCCGACTGCCGTCCGCTTTCTGGCAAGGACTGCCGACAGAGGGCCCTTTGTTTCCTTGCGTTTCTCCTTTTCCCCTTTCTTTCCCTTCCACATGGTCCTTTCTATGTAGTGATGGAGCTAGCTCCTGTTTCATTTCTTCCCTCATTGTTCTTGAATGAGCTATTTACCAAAAAAGAGGTACGGGCGAGGGAACAGGGCAGGGCGGGGTGTCTGGCTGGAGGAATTTATTTCACTCCCGTTTCTGGAAGGGGTGCTCGAGCGGCACGGGCCAGATCCACATGCAAGAAGTAAGTTCAGTGCGATATTTAACCGTTCCTTTCCCCATGGCTGAAGCTGCTGGCTCTCTCACAGTGCGCACGCTCTCCCTTGCCTTCCTTCAAAGCGTAGCAATGTCCCTGCTATTCTAGAAAGAGTGGCAAATGCAGTCTCACTGCCGGTGCCAGCCATGTGCCCCCTGCGCTGCTGTGAAGGCAGCTGACTCTAGGGCACAGCACCCGCCTTGTAGAAACCCCCTTTGCTGGCTTTCTCTGGGCGCGAACCGGGGGCCATGGTTACCTGGCCGGTGCTGCAGAGTTCCTAGGAAGCGCAAACCCAGCCCACCCTCACTGCTAATGGTTAATTTTTGAGAGAAAAATAAGTGCTTTTATTTTTTTATCCTTCATTTTTAAAAGTGAAGCGTTTCTTTGTATTCTTTTCATATTTTAGAAAGTCGCACAGCATCGTGTCCTTACCGTATTATAAGAAAAGTAAATAAATAGCCTGAGGCTGGAAGGCAGGTGTGAGGGACAGAACTTCCTAACACTGTGTTCACCATATTCTTAAGGTACTAGTAATTTTAAGATATGTCCCTCATACCTAATTTTTTTATAATTGTCAACAGTTTTTGATCAATGAAGACCACTAAAAATACCACGTCTAAAATATTTTGAAAAAATAGTAATTTCAAATAGTAAGAAAATATTAATGAAATTTGAATTAAATAACATCATATAAATATAATATAGTTATAAATTTACATTATAAAATGAAAATTGTTATAGTATTAAATTATGATCGTTACCAGAAATGGGATGCTAAAATATCATATAAGCTATCTAGAAAGGACCTAGTAAAAATGATGCAAAAGCCAATAACGGAAGTAAGTATAATGCTGTTTTGGATCTCTGGATGAACTTTCAATATGGTCAGTTTTGATTTCAGTTTAGGGGGAAGTCATATTTTTTGTTAATCTTTTGTTCTATTGACATAAAAACTTTACTACATAAACTTTGGTTGCCATTAAAGTGGACAGAATTTAAAAATGAATTATAACTGAGGAGTGACATCGGAAATGTGGGGAACAGGCATCTCCAAGCTCCTGTCCCCTCCACGTACGAAACATTCAAAACAAGCAGAAACCATCAGGACACACTTTGTCAGGACTCTGAAAAACAGTCAAACGTTACAGCAACCAAGCAAACCCTGAGTCAAGGAAAACACAATGGTCGCGAAGCTTGGCGGCCCCTGCCCGGGCTCCAGCCCCACTCCCTATGACTCAGCTGTGGCCTTGTCGACTGTAGACCAGTTCCCAGGGTGGGGTCCTGGTCCCACGCTCCAAAGGGAGCAGAGCAGGCCTTAGTCACTAATTACTGATCTGTCTGGAGTCTACTAGGAGGTTTCATGCAAGGTCCTGTTCTGTTTTGCCCAACTCAGAACTTCCCCAGGCCAGGAAAGCGAAGGCCTTAACTGAAAATGTTGTAAACTGGTGAACAGCCCACGAACCTGGGAGAAAAGGTTACAGTGGAGGCACACACGAGAGTAAGTCCTGGGAGAAAGCGCCTAGGGTAAATTAGGGCATTCAGAAGCTGTGTCTCCTGAAAGGGGATTTGAAAAGTCACAGAACAGCCTAAGAAGTCCATGAGTTCTCACCATGGGCAGACCGCTAGGCCCAGTGTGGCCCCCTAAGTGGCCAAGGTCTGCACACAGCCCACCTGCACAGGCCAGGAGAGCTTGTTTGTGTTTTTCTCTCTCCTGGAATCCATGAACATTTCTGTCCCCACGCTGGCTGAACACAGCTAAGCAGGAGATCATCAGTGAGTGGTGCCACACGCGAAGAAATGCAAATGGGAAAACCTTAGTCTGACAGACTTCTCACTTTTCTCTCTTCTCCAAGCCGCTCAAAGGTGGGACACTTGTAACATCGGAGAAAAAGTCCTAACTCAATATTTGCTGTGACTCTTTGAGGCTTCTTTGAAACAATACCTATCCTCGAAATAGATCACATTCGCCTGCAAAGATGATGTAAATATATGGAAAGATATTCCATGGCTATGGATTGGAAGATTCGATATTGTTAATTTGTCCCCTAAATTAATCTACAGATCCAATGCGATCTCAATCACAATCCCAGAAAGCTATTTTGTAGATATCGACAAACTGACAGTAAAGTTTATGTGCAGAGGCAAAACTCTAGAATTACAGACACAATAGTGAAGAAGAGCAAAGCGGGGGACTGACACTCAAATTTCAAGACTTACTCTAACGCTACATTAATCGAGATGGTACAGTATTGGTGGTAAATGAACAGAGACATAGATCAATAGAACACAGAAGGTGGTCCAAAAATAGACCGACACAATATAGCCAGCCAATCTTTGAAAAAAAGCACAAAAGCAATTCAATGAGGACAGGAAAGTTTTTTTTCAACAAATGATGTTGGAGAACTTATATGTCTCTATTAAAAAAAAATGCACCTAAAGTGAGACCTGATATCTTTCACAAAAATTAACCCTATATGCCTCATAGCAGTAAATATAAAATGCAATGTTATAAAAGTTCTAGAAGAAAATATAGGAGGAAATATAGTGGTCTTGAATTTGGTGATAAGTTTTTAGATACAATACCCAAAGCACAATCAATGAAAGGGAAAAATGATGGGTTGGGCTTTATTAAAATAAAACTTTATTCTCTGCAAAAGGCACCGTTAAGAGAATCAAAACAGAAGCCACTAACTGGGAAAAATATTTTTAAAACACATATATGATAAAGGATTGTACCTAAAGTACACCAATAACTCTTAAAATTAAACAATAAGACAAAAAGTTCAATTAAAAAGTCGACAAAGGCCTGAATGGATAGCTCACCAAAGAATATATAGAGATAGCATATAAACATATGAAAAAGAGCTCAGTGTCATTTGTCATGAGGGAAATGGAAGTCATTGCAATGAGACTCTATTACACACCTATTACGATGCATTAAAAAATGAAAATGACAGTAGACATTGCTGGCAATGATGAACGGAAAGAAACTCTCACTCATTCCTGGTGGAGATGCACAATGGGACAGCCATGCTGAAAGACACGTTGGCAATGTCTTACGGAACTGTACACTCTTACTGTGCAGTACAGCAATCACATTCTGGGGCACTTTTCCACTTATTTGAAAAATGACATCCCCATGAAAACCAGCACATGAATGTTTCTAGCAGTTTTATTTTACCTGACAAAACTGGAAGCAACCAAGGTTCCCCCCAATGGATGGAAGAATAAGCAAACTGAACGACCTTGTACAACGGGATAGTGTTGACCAAGGAGAAAGAAGGGGCCTTGCCAAGACATAGGTGAGTCTCTGTCGTATCGCTAAGGTAGTGTGACATGCTACCTGCTGTACTTGTATTATAGCAATATATTTATGTTGCTATAGACTGGGTGGCTTATACACTAGGCACTTATGAGCACGGTTCTGGGGACTTAGAAGTCCAAGATTAAAACGCTGGCAGATTCAATGCCTGGTGAGAGCCCATTGACTGGCCGACTTCTCTCTGTGCCTTCACAGGGCAGGCAGCAGAGAGCAATTCAGCTTTGTGTCTGCTCTGAGGACTAGGGTTGTGTCTCTGTTTAGGGTTAGGGCACTAAGCCCGTTCATGAAAGCTCCACCTCCATGACTTTGTCACCTCACAATGGTCCCACCTCCTGACACCATCACCCCATGGGTTAGGATTTCAGCATATGAATTTTGAAGGGACACAAATATCCAGCTCACGAAAATGACATTCTAGAAAAGGCAAACTATAGACATAGTAAACGAATCAGGGTTGCCAGGGTTTTATTTGTGTGTGTCGGGGGAGCTGGGTGGGTGGGGAGGGTTTATTAAGTGAAGTACAAGGGAATTTTTTGGACAAAGAAACCATTCAGTATGATACTATAATAGTGGGTACTTGATACTATGCATTTGTCAAAACCCATAGAAATTTACAGAATAAAGAGTGAAACTTAAAGTATTTATATTTTAAAATGTCACTGCTTTCCTCATGGGAGGTGTGGATCAACAAATATATGAATTGAAAAATTAAGTAAATGGGTGATAGATGGTGAGTCTGGATTTTTTTGTTGTTGGCGTGGCAGCTTTCAGAAAAGCAATGATAGAGGCTACCATGGCACATGTGTCAATGGATTAAAGTTACAAACATCAGTATGCACTCATATACAGCTTAATATAGAGATGGTTGCATATAGAAATGTTTCTCAATAAGTATATGCCAATCTTAGTATTCAAGTATGTTTCCTTGCTCTGCCAGATGAGATGATCCAGGAATAACAAACTCCCAGTAGCAAAAAGCACTGAGATCTTGCATTCTCCAGTAAAAGGAACCAGGGCTCCTCAGAAAAATACCTGATGCTGAGGATGAGACAGGAAATATACAAATGAAACTGGAGCATCTGATAGTGCCCAAAAGTAAGAAAGTGCTCAAAATGAGCATGCGCACACACACACACACACACACACACACACACACACACACACNTCCTGATCCCTCTCGTGTCTTTCCACCTTCTCTCCATCATGTCACATTTTCTCTGCAGTTCATTTTCTCCATTTCTGAACTTGCCCTCAAAGCTCAACCCATTCAAGGTGGTTTCAGTGGCTGCTGTCTTTTGTGATTATACAGAGGTACCAAAAGAATGTACACACATTTTAAGAAAGAAAAAAACTGTATTAAAATTGTAATACAATGAATGACACTAGCATTCATTTGATTAACGCCATCTTTTGAGCGAATGTAATGTCATAGTACACATTGCTACCATAATTCAATTCAACTTCGAAAAGTAAAACATAGACGACATCTCTTAAAATGAGTACATTTTTTTGGCACCCCCAGTATATTTCCTCCATCTAGGAAGGTTCTTTGGACAGTATCCAGTTTTTATTCTACGTGGCTTTGTAGCCACAATCACCACCATTAACTACTCCCTTTCTGGTCACTTCTTGTTTCATTTCAGGTGTGCCTTCCTCTCTCAGTTATTAAATAACGGGGCCATCGAGGTTCAGCCCAAGCCCACTGTCATTGCAGCCTATAACCTCTCTCCTGGCCCACTCATCGAAGCCCATGGCTAGAATTATCACCTAGATACAACATATACACTGTTAATTTATTGAATCATGAATTATATACCGAGCACTTGTCATGTGCCAGGCAGTGCTCTAGGTGTCAGAAAAGCAATTGTACGAGATAGCAGCCTCATCTAGTATCTGCACGTTCTCCCCTAAGCTCAGATCCATTCAGCTCTCCGCCTTCTTTACATCGCTGCTTAGATCTCAAGGTAGCTCACATTTTACCTAAAAAGCTTCCAAAACTTACACCTTCAATCCACCTCGCCACAAATACGTTAGTAGAAAACACCGTCATTTCTTTCTATTATTGTCCCCTAATTTGTATCTGTGAATCAATGTATGCCATGGTTTACAAGGCCCCCACGTTCTGGTCTGTATTGCTGAGTCCACTCTTCCCTTAGCTGTGCTCTCGCTCACGTCTGCCCACGCCATAGCACAGGACTCACTCTCTTCTGTTTCAGAGCATTTGAATGGGTAGTTTCCTCTTCCTAGTGCAAGTCTTAATCAGGGTATTTCTAAGAAGTCTTATTTAACTTCGACTACGTCAAGTCTCCCTACATTACACACTTGGCACTTCAGGTATCAACCCTGCATACCAATTAGCACAGTTTTAGTTTTGCCAACCCAGACAGAGTAGAAAACAAGCCTTCTGTTTACCTGTATGTAGAAGCTGCTTACGGACCTCTGAGTTTCTGAAAGAGAAGAGAAGAGAAGAGAAGAGAAGAGAAGAGAAGAGAAGAGAAGAGAAGAGAAGAGAAGAGAAGAGAAGAGAGAGATCAGAAGAGAGAGATCAGAAGAGAGAGATCAGAATTGAGATTAAGTCTAAAATTTACTTCATCACTGTGAGTTTCTGTCTTCCCATCTGCCGTCTCCATCCACTTATACTAGTAGGTAAAGAGATCAGAGTGACATTGCAACACATGGGTGGACAGTGAGAAGCTAAGGAATGAATGTCTTGTCAGGGGCACTGAAATACAAAGTTCCTGCATTACTTAAAAAGATGACAAATTTAATGCTGCAGAAATATTTGAGTAACCACCATGAACATCGTTTGGAAATGCGCTGCTAAAAAGTATTCCTGTAACGTTCTCTTCCCACTATTTCCAACTATGTAGTTTAAAAAATCAAGGGGTTATCAAGTGTCTAATCACTCATTCAATCATTCATTTATTCACCATGAGTTTGTTGATCACCTACCATATGGAATGCATCATGCTTTCAGCGATGTTAGAGGTTTTTTTGTTTTGTTTTGTTTTGTTTTTTAAAAAAAGTTTAAAGAAAGCATATATTTTTAAACGCATAGTAATTCTGATTTTCAACAATATTGTCCTTGGGAAATATAAGTGATTGGGACAAATAAAGAAATAAGATAGAGAAATACCAGTTATATAGTCTCTGCTGCTAATTTTTCCAATATAGCCAATGTACAAAATAAAGATGTTTGAAAAATATTAAAGAATTCAATGTTCTCTTGATACTGAATGCAAAACCAGTTTTTTTTGCCATATTCGTGCTCTAGGCATACGGATAATAAATTATGAGTTTGAATTCTCCATTCTTAATCTGATAAGCACCTGACATGAAGAAGGGGCCGAGCACTGTAAGAACCCAGGTACGTGGCTGACATGAAATCCATATCCCCATTACTATTCTCATCCCCACTTTAGAAAATCAGGCAAAGAACAAATAATGAATACTGGAACCAACCGTGTGAATTCTCGGATAGGGTTTAGGCAGAAACAAACCCCCTCCCCCACACACACCACCAAGCCCACCACGGGGGGACATGCAGACCAAGGCAACCAGTTCAGCTCTGGCGGAAAACCAACGAGATGGAAAAATACAGAACAAGGTGTGAAGCCCTGTTCACAGCTCATGTGGATTTCACAGCCTTGCCCTAATCCGCTGTTCCCTGGCTACTATTTTACTTCATCCCTCCACTCAGGCATCATTTCAAAGCTGCCTACTGAAAACTGTATACAACTGTGAATATTTGTGTCACACCAAACTGTCCCNACACACACACACACACACACACACACACACACTGATGCGGGCTCAGAGACACTGGAGACCACTGAACAAAATCTGAATAGCTAAAGCTGGAATAGTTAGACACACAAAATAAATAAAGCAGTATTGGATTACAAACCAAAGTATAAAATAAATATCCATGAACCCACAGTGATACAAACTACTGAGTATTTTTTAACTAGGGGAGATTAGAAAAGTCTTCTATGCAGCAGAATTGCACAGTTTATAGAGCGACGTCACCATCAGAGTGCCAACCTAACTCCTTACCCATTGAGGGTGGGCTTTGCATAATGACTTCCTTCCAAAGAGAATGATACCAGAAACCAGGGGGAAGGAATAATTGTATAGTGAAGGAAACTGACAAACTCAGCCTCCCCTAAGCAACCAAGGGCACCATCAACAGGGATGTTCCCAGGATTTGCCCCGGTGTGATGTGATGGGAATGACACTTTACCCGTGATCCTCCCCTCAGTTTAATCGTGAGAGGAACATCAGATGCATCTCAACCGTGGGACAGTCCACGCATGCCTGAGCTCTCCTCCAAACTGTCCATCACCAACAACAAGGAAACTGAAAAGCTGTCGCAGCCAAAGGACAGGTGACATGACGACTGCGTGTGTCATGGAATGGGGAGGACTGTGTGGGATCCTGGGGCAGAAAAGTGATATTAGGTAAAAGCGAGAGGAAATCTGATGAAATCACGGACTTTAGTTAATAATAATGTAGTAACGCAGGTTATGAATTGTGACAAATGGACTTTACTGATATGCAGTGTCGGTAACGGGAAGCTGCCTGTGGGCTACATGGGAATTCTGTTTTACCTTCTCAATTTTTCTGTAAGTTTCAAGCTATCATAACATTAAAAAAATAAAATACAATTGCCCAGAAAATGAACCTCCAGAGTCTCTTCATTCACCTTATTCATGGAAGAAATGAAACGTTCTTTCCGTCACAAGGCAAATGGAAAAATATCACGTACGTGTATTGTCCAAGTGTTGACATATGCAACAGAGAATCAGAAAGCACGTAGCTAAGTAGGGGGTAACTTCCGTCATGTCACAAGATGTCACAACAGAGAATTCCACAGCAGCGCAGCAGCTTAATGACACTATCAATAAATCATTCCACCTTCCTCACCATGAGGCCCATGTCCCCATAGTCTCAAGACTGAAGCATCCCAGCTAACGTCCAGGAGAGAAGAAAAATGCAAGGAAAGGCAGGAGGCTGATGCCAGATGAGCGTATCCGTGTTTCACAGTTGCTTTCTCAAGTCACCTACTCACTAGGTCCCCACCGACCACAGGGACAGATTTTTAATTTTTTTTTTCAAATAAACTATGTAAGAATGTGCTTCAAAAATCTAAGGGTCCCCCCAAGTCAAGTAGCTTTTTGTTTATTTGTTTGCTTGCTTGCTTTTTGTTTAAAGCTGGTTACATCACATTTCTGAGCATACTGAAGATTGTGCTGGTGAAGATGCTGACAGACAAATGGAAGTGTCTCCCACTTCTTACCTTTGTGCGCTGCCCGCAGAGAACACACAGAGAAATCAACAGCCGTGTGTGTTATGCTCATGTAGCGTTTCTAGTGTGCTGTCTCTTAGGATAAAGATTTCATGCATACTCCCCCAAAAAGGTTTTATTTGAAGTTCTTTTTAATTGGTCAAGAAATCAAAATTAAATCAGAATAGTCAGCTACCTTATGATGGGAGCTGGTGCCAGCCCATGACTGTGCCTGAGTCCCCAAGACCAAATGGGGATCAGCTGCCAATGACAGGATTTGTGGTGGAGCCTCACAAGACCAGGAAAACCTCTTGCTACACCAGAGACTTTTAAACATGGGCTTTTTGTTACTTTGCTGGAACAACTTCTACTAACAATATATGCATCTTTATTTAAGGGAAATTTTAATAATATCAGACACCCCTGATTACTGGGAAAAACTCAGCACCAACTGGGCTAAGACTTGTGGGAAAAAGCAGAGTTAGTGCCCTTTCGTCTCTGGCTTTTTGAAGGGTTCTGTAACACGTATTACCCTTCAACTTCTAAGGTGCTAGAAGGAAAGATATCAGAGCTTAAGAGGTGAGTTTAAATCCCACACCTGCTGCTACCTGATTACATGACACATCATTTTAGAGACGTCACTTACCATGCTTGTTCTCAGTTCACGCATGAAGGACATACACATTCTGGGTCAGGCTTTCTACTCTGTAAAATGATGGCAAAACCCCTATAATTGGTTATAATGTATAACTTTATTCATGAGATTTCTACCAAGGCCAACAATAACTCATTAGCCTGCAGTATGTTCATTCATTATTCTTTAGACTTAAAATTAACCTGAAATGCACAACCTATCAATGTACTATCTAAATGCAGTTGTAGTTCTCAGAAATTTACTTGTTGCCCAGCTTGTCCAACAAACTGTAATTAAGAAAATTGATAGGTGCATATTTACTGCCATTTTGTTATTTGTATTTCTGGTCTTCCTGGATTAGCTTGTTTTCCCCCTTTCTTCTGTTTAAAAAAGCCCTTTTA
>NW_017731535.1:2010936-2017676 GCF_001890085.2 Hipposideros armiger
GGATTAAATAACAAAAATACTTGGTTGTAATCCATAGAATGCAATAAATAGCCAGGCATCCATGCTGGTAATGGAATAATTTCAAAGAATAAATTTTTCAAGAATTAGGAAAACAGAAAAGAGCATTGGCTTTGCACAGTAACATTGCTGCAAGAAAGATCCACTAATGGGTGCTAAAATTGTTGAGTGAAAGTTTGAAGAAAAAACAGTATATTTACAAAATCTAAAGATCTCTCTCCCGAGATAGGTATTAATTAAAACAAATGAAAAATAGTAGCTTTATAGTAGAGAAACCTAGCAACGTCACTGTAACCAAGGGAACACTTTCATTACCAACAATAAAACACATTCAGATCAGGCACTCTGAGTTGACACGCCAAGAAAGGCACATCACTGTTGTGATATTCTTGTCAAAATTCAAAACCACAATCAAATCATCAGTAAACACCCATTAAGGAACTTTCTAGAGAATAACAGACCAGTGCTCTTCAAGATGTTGAGGCCATAAAAGAAAGCCCCACCCCAACCCCTATACAAAAAATTGTCATAAAGGTGGAGGGATTGGCATGGACTGGAGAAGACAAAGGTGCCATGGCAACTAAATACAATGTGGGACCCTGAATTGGATCCTGGGACAGAAAAAGTGCATTAGGGGAAAACTAGTGTAAGCTGAATAAATTGCACTAATGATAGTTTCCTGATTTTTGATCACTGTTGTGTGGTTAGATAAGATAGTGCTGGAGGAGATAATTAAGGGGGCATGAGCACTGGTTGGCCAGCCAGCTAGACCCGGGCAACCAGAGGCCCCTTACCCCATCCCCTGCCCTTGGCATGTGCATCCCCTTGCTTTCCTTGCTCGAGAAGCTGCCCACGGACGCAGCCCTGAGTTAGTGATGTGATGTGGAGACGTCGGAATGGTACACCTGACTGAGCCCAGTTAAAGCCTCTCTGTGAATGTTCAGTCTCTGGCAGGCAGGTGTGGAGCTAGCTCTGCCTGTTCTGCGGCGCCCAAGACAAGCCTTGTGAGTAAGTTCTATTGCTCAGTAAATCTGCCAGTCAGTGTGCACTGCTCTGCCTCTTCCTTCAGTCTCCTCAGCCTCTGTGGACAGGGCCAGCTTGTGAACCAACAGATGCTAAACATCTACAAAAACTGCATAAAGGGGATATGGGAACTCTGTTATTTCTGATCATTTTCTGTAAGTCTAAAATAATCTCAAAGTAAAAGTGAAAAAACATCTCTCATAGAAATGTGTGATCTAAATCAAGCAGTTCAGGTTTTATTTGGGGAAAAAATGTTCTAATTTTACAAAGTTGCTTTTTTTCTTTCTTTTAGCCTCAAAAAGTCATATTTATCCTGTTAGTTCTGACTTAATCTGCATTTTTCAAGGAAGCATCAGAGTCAAAACTCTTTTTGTTAAACTATATCCCAAATTATACCGCATCCATAGAGCAGAAAAAGTGTACCTGTTCACTCACAATTAAATGGAACTTTCAAATCACTCTAATCACTAACATCTTCTTTTTGGTCATGAAAAATCCATATATCCATCCCACTCTGAGTACAATATAATATGACCCCTAGCCTAATTAGTGGCACCAAGTTGATGAAAGCCAGGCCAGTGGAGCTGGGTCTCAGGGTAACTCCACACCCCATGTTTTCCGCTTAGCCACACGCAAACATGGGCTAAACTCTGTCACCCTACACTTTCTGTGGAAAAATCACTCTTATGTCAGCCATGCTACTTTTCTCTGCAAGGAGTGAGACTATTTTCAACACCACAGAGAATATCAATGCACCCAAACAATGTGTGAAGTAAGCAACTCTTTCATTGGGTTTTATAGGTCCCTTGAGAGCCAAAAGTAATTACAGAAAAGCTCCAAGAAGCCTCTGGGGGACATCTGAGAATTAAGCTTGGCTGTTTATAGAGTGCTTCAACACTGGGCAAAGTTAAGCGGGCTTTTCAGACTTGAAAATGAAGAATTTTTGTCTCGATGCTGATGTTGTTTAGAACGACATAATATACTTCTCAAAGCATGTTAGGCAACAAGGCAGATACGGAAGAGACAAAAGTGGAGAAATGGCAAGTGCTAGAATCCTACTATGTGCATGGAATTTTATGGAGGTCCCTACACATCAGTGCTCACACTTGTGATTTGCACACACACACACACACACACACACACACACACACAAATGCAGTTAAAGAAGTAAAATAGCAAATGCAAGTTCATAAGCCTTGTCTTCAGCCTGCTAAATTCTCACAGTTCTCATGAAAGCATTTATCTCTAAGTAGCAATGAAAGGTTTCTATCTTACTTGGCCTGGAACGTTCCACTAGCGCTCATCCATTTTTCTTGAATATCTAACTTCTTCATATCAGTCCTAATCTTATCATGAGTTTTTTAATCTGCTCCAATTATCATTTTAAAAACAGCTTTTTCCTGATCCCTCTCGTGTCTTTCCACCTTCTCTCCATCATGTCACATTTTCTCTGCAGTTCATTTTCTCCATTTCTGAACTTGCCCTCAAAGCTCAACCCATTCAAGGTGGTTTCAGTGGCTGCTGTCTTTTGTGATTATACAGAGGTACCAAAAGAATGTACACACATTTTAAGAAAGAAAAAAACTGTATTAAAATTGTAATACAATGAATGACACTAGCATTCATTTGATTAACGCCATCTTTTGAGCGAATGTAATGTCATAGTACACATTGCTACCATAATTCAATTCAACTTCGAAAAGTAAAACATAGACGACATCTCTTAAAATGAGTACATTTTTTTGGCACCCCCAGTATATTTCCTCCATCTAGGAAGGTTCTTTGGACAGTATCCAGTTTTTATTCTACGTGGCTTTGTAGCCACAATCACCACCATTAACTACTCCTTTTCTGGTCACTTCTTGTTTCATTTCAGGTGTGCCTTCCTCTCTCAGTTATTAAATAACGGGGCCATCGAGGTTCAGCCCAAGCCCACTGTCATTGCAGCCTATAACCTCTCTCCTGGCCCACTCATCGAAGCCCATGGCTAGAATTATCACCTAGATACAACATATACACTGTTAATTTATTGAATCATGAATTATATACCGAGCACTTGTCATGTGCCAGGCAGTGCTCTAGGTGTCAGAAAAGCAATTGTACGAGATAGCAGCCTCATCTAGTATCTGCACGTTCTCCCCTAAGCTCAGATCCATTCAGCTCTCCGCCTTCTTTACATCGCTGCTTAGATCTCAAGGTAGCTCACATTTTACCTAAAAAGCTTCCAAAACTTACACCTTCAATCCACTTCGCCACAAATACGTTAGTAGAAAACACCGTCATTTCTTTCTATTATTGTCCCCTAATTTGTATCTGTGAATCAATGTATGCCATGGTTTACAAGGCCCCCACGTTCTGGTCTGTATTGCTGAGTCCACTCTTCCCTTAGCTGTGCTCTCGCTCACGTCTGCCCACGCCATAGCACAGGACTCACTCTCTTCTGTTTCAGAGCATTTGAATGGGTAGTTTCCTCTTCCTAGTGCAAGTCTTAATCAGGGTATTTCTAAGAAGTCTTATTTAACTTCGACTACGTCAAGTCTCCCTACATTACACACTTGGCACTTCAGGTATCAACCCTGCATACCAATTAGCACAGTTTTAGTTTTGCCAACCCAGACAGAGTAGAAAACAAGCCTTCTGTTTACCTGTATGTAGAAGCTGCTTACGGACCTCTGAGTTTCTGAAAGAGAAGAGAAGAGAAGAGAAGAGAAGAGAAGAGAAGAGAAGAGAAGAGAAGAGAAGAGAAGAGAAGAGANCCAGTATTCTTTTTTTCCTCTCATTCTCTATGCCTTAAACACACCTCACTAGGCAGGTGTTAAAGTCTTTTAAATTTGCTGTGACTGAAACAGCTAGCTGTTCATTCCTTCCTCTCCCTGGACCAGCTAGACATCTCCTGCTCTCCCTGACAGTTAAGTGTAGTCCCGTCACTGATTCCTGGAGGATGTACTGTGAGCAGCAGGGCTGGCGCCCAGCTGGGCTTGGTTCCCATGAACCGCAGCCACCGCGGTGCTTCTTCTCATTCTGACAGCTGCATGCAAAATGGTGTCGAGATCTTAGAGGAGGTCAGAGCCACAACATGCAAGGAGCCTGGGCCCATATCCCACCGAGGCAGCATACATCTCAGCTTGTGTTTGAGCCTTTGTAAATGTGTGGATCTAATTTCTGGAAAAACAAAACGAGCTCATCTCAGCTACTATACTCTGCTGTAATTACAATTAATAGCTCGAAAGCTGAGATACCATACTTTTTCTTCTCCACCTAACTTCACCCTTGTATGAAGAAATGCAGATTTTCTGAGGGCGTATTAGTCACTCTTCTAGAATGCTCTAAAAGAACCCCAGATAAACTACTGTTAAATCACTTACAATGCTCTGCTCTCTATTTACTCCTCTCTCTCTGCCCAACAGATTACGCGATCGCTGAGAGTAGAAACAAGGGCTCATTTAGTTTTTATCCCTGCCGCCTTAGAATTTCTTAGCTTGTGAATACTTGGCCAAAGGGTTAATAGGTGTCTGTTGAATGAGTAAATAAATGAGCGAATGAATGAACTGCACCACTATATTTTTGAGCATTTTATTCTTGAATGTCCTTTCCAGCTTGTCAACCATTCTCTAAGCCTAGTCTCACATGCTACCTTCTCTTGAACCTGAGATAGTCAGAAGCCTTACCTGCTCTGCTTGTACTGTACGCTCCATTTATCTCTGTTACAACTGTCATCTTGTGTTACTTGCCTGTACTTATTCCCAACAGATAATGAAATATGAATCAAATAGACTGTTGTTCAGTGGACGGATGAAGAGCATAGCCTACCTCACACTGCAGAACCCTGAACAGTTAGGGAGAAGGTAGTCACAGGCTGAGATACAGGGGGTTAGGACCTCAGCATATGAATTTGGGGGGACATAATTCAGCCCATAACATGAACTTAATTGAAGTGTCTACACACATGCTAAGCAGAATTTTGAAGCAAATTGGTTATCCCTTAAAATGTGTGAAATGTTTCCAAGAGTCTTTAGTGGGCTAGGGAATGGAAGAAAGGACTTCCTATCTCCAAGTATGTTCTCATCATGCCTAATAAATATATATATATATAAATTTTATAATTAAATTATTCAGACTGGTTTAACTAAAGAGAAAATCCAATGTAATACTTACTGCTTCACTAAGGAGATGAAAGTGTTCACCTGTCTGTGTCTTTAGCAATTTTCAGGGAGATAATTTGCCCTGTCACCCAAATTCTCTGATGGATCTAAGAACAGGTGTTGATTTTCAGGGGTTTTTTTACTTTTTCTTGTTGCAAGAACAGGACTGACAGCATCCCTGTTCTTTTTGTTCTTTTCACGTTGGCCCGGACACAGTAAGTCTATTAATGTACATTTAGGTGGAATTTAAAATTGGATTATTATTATGTCATCCATATTTTTTATGGATGACAGTGTCTTTTAAAAATATTTGCCCATTTTTATCAATAGGTTGTTTTCTTAGTATTGAATTTTGATAATTCATTATCATTTCTTAAGTCTTTTCTTAAATGTATGGTTTTCAAAGTTTCCCAACCGTGAGTCTTCCCCTTCCTTCTCTTAACAGTGTTGTCGGAAGAGCACGTGTTCTTCATGCTCGTGAAACCCAGTTTATCAAATTGTGTATTTATGGATCTTGGCTTCGGTCTTATATCTAATAACCATCTGTTTAAATTAGGGCCATCCATGTATTCTCCGATGTTTCCTTCTAGAAGTTTTACAGTTTTAAGTTTTGAACTTAGGTTTGTGACCCACCTGAGTTAGCATTTTGTGTATGGTATCAAGGACTAAAGTTTTTATGTTTGCATATGGATATCCAGCATCATTTTTGGAAAAGACTCTCTTTCCCCCACTAAATTGCCTTCGTATGTTTTTCAAATATCAGTTGTGCATTTATATGTAAGTCCATTTCTGGAATTTTTCTTCTACTTCACTGATCTATTTTGTTTATCTTTACATGAATACCACAGTGACTTCAGTAATTCAGCTTTATAATAAGTCTTCAAATTAGACAGTTTTAGCCCTCCTACTTTGTTTTTTTTCAAAGATAGTTTGGCTATTTTAGATGCTCTGAATTTCCATATAAATTTTAGAGTCTGTCAGTTTTTACAAAAAAACAAAACAAAAAAAATCTGCCATAATATTGCTTGAGATTGCATTGAATTTATAGCTCAAATGGGGCAAAACTGATTTCCTAACTATATTTAGTCTTCTATCTCAAGAACACTGTATACCTTTCCATTTATTTAAATATTCTTTGAGTTCTCTATGCAAAGTTAGGTTGTTTTCAGTTTACAAGTCCTTGAAATATTTTAATTCCTAATACTTCATCTCAAAGTAGCTTATGTTTTTGATGCTATAATAAATGGCATTGCTTTTAAATTTCCACCTCTGACTGTAATTGCTTGCCTTTGGAGTTGTAATTATGTTTTATGAAAATTCAATTGATGTGCTCTGCCTTTAGACTTGGATCTTGCTGAGATCAGGCACCTGTTTTCTCTCTCTGACCCCCTCTGTTCAATGTGCCAATCAGTTGTGTAAACGAATGGGTGAATGATTAATTTTCTCTTTCATTGCACAAGGATTTTCAGAAACTCTGGAATCTGGGACAATTCGCAGCTTTATTTTGTTAACTCCTTGTGAAAGGGAAGAATCAGTGCCTGGCCCATCTGCCTAGCT
>NW_017731535.1:2022281-2023941 GCF_001890085.2 Hipposideros armiger
CACACACACACACACACTTAACTACATGACAGGGCATTTTGAGCCAGTTATTAAAGTCTAGTAGTTGACTGAGGCTGTTCTGTATTATTCCTTCCAGAGGCAAACAAAGAGAGTCAGCCAAACTTCTAATCATGAATTCCATATTTGCATGAACAACTCTAGGGGTATGACTCACTTTCCATAGCAGGAGAAATAAGTCTATGTTCACAATAGTCATATAATACATTACACTGTCCACATTTCCAGGGCACTCCAGGATGACTTTTAAAAGCCCTTCTCTGAACTCAAATGATTATTTAATAAAAATCAAGGTTCATGACTGTCAACTGAGTCATCCGTATCATAACCTAAGTCAGGCCAGCATTTATATGGCTGGAAACGATGACCCCACCACCACCAAAAAAAACAAAAAAATCAAGAAAATCTCTCTGACGCATTGCTGTTTACAAAACAAATACAGCTGGCGCTGCCTCACTGCTCCTCTTCCTGAATCCTCACTAACCTGCCGTGCCCTGGAAAAACATGCGGACTGTGGCTGAAAGAGAGGAATCTGAATGTCTGAATTTGGGTGATTGACCTTAGATCTCAGACACTCAACTTCTGCAAACACAGTATTAGTAAACACGAGAATTTCTAACGTATCAGCGAGTTGCACGTGAAGTCACATGAGGTCAATAAAGTATAAAGGTACACACACACAGAGGGCGCCAAAAAATGTACACACACTTTAAGAAAGGAAAACAGTGTATGAAAATTGTAATACTCAATATATACTGATTACAAAAGCTGAATACAAGTCATGTGTATACATGTTTTGGGCACCCCTGGTGTGTGTGTGTGTGTGTGTGTGTGTGTGTGTGTGTGTGTGTGTATGTGTGTGTGTGTGATGTTCATTGTGGCACAAGCTACACCAAATGTGACCCAAGGATTTTTGTTTTCAGCATCTGATCAGTCATCAAATACGTCCCTTTTTGACCTTCTGTACTTGAAGAGGCAGAATCAAATGATGGCTAAAGTTCTGAAGTCAGGCACGGTATCCTAATTGCACATCTGAGGTTATGATCCCAAATCAGAGAGTTTTGCAGGAATTAAATGAACTATACATGGATAGTACATAGAAAAGTGCCCAACACACAGTCAACACTCAATCCAGGTTGGCTCTTGACTATCTCTATTGTCAGAATCTTAGTTCGGTGTCCAATGAGCTCTCACGATTGTGGACGAATGTAATAGTCCCCAGTCTGACTTCATTATCACCAGCCTGGCTTGTAAGACTTCCACTTGTGAAATTAACAGAACCTTGACTTTATTGTTCGAGGCGTTTTGTGAGACTTGGGTTACTCTCTTCTACTGCATTACAATAACTATCGAGGTGGTAGCTGTACATGTTCTCCTGTTCAGTGTTACACTCTACTTATCCAGGATAAATGCACACTTTGGATGTGCAGCTCTTCTTTCTAGAAATGATAACTGCTGTTTTCTTCTCTTTCCTACCCGAGCTCTTCTGCCTTTAACAAGAATCTGACACTTAGCTGAATCATACTCTTTTAAGTTGACTTCCTAGCACTAATGTCAATTAACATTACTATGAATGCAGTAATAAAGTCAAACTAATATATCTAATAAAGTAAAATCTAGGCTTCCACTTTATTTTAATCTG
>NW_017731535.1:2026036-2026865 GCF_001890085.2 Hipposideros armiger
TGATTGCCAACCATCACTGGACGTTACGTGCTGCCAGGGCCTCTGGTGGAAACAGGAGAGCAGTTCCTTTCGCTCTACCTGTCATTTTATTCATATTTTATGAATGTGATATCCATTCATTTGTAATTTGGTTATATACCACTTTTCAAAAATCTGTACTAAATAGCACATACATAATTACATGTTTTCTTTTAAAATGGAGGAATGCAACATACTAAATTCAAGGAATATTGACATAAATGATGTTACAGGTCACCGCTTCAAATTCCCTCTCTCTCTCAGTAGCCTCCTTGATAAAGTAAGGTGATGTGATGTTTACCAGATCTTGAGTAGAAACTGAAATTGTGGGTGGAGCATAAAAAGTGCTGGGAAGAATCGACACCACCAAACAAAGAGACAATACTAGATAGCTGAAAGACTCTCCCAATTTCCCAGCAGAATTCCATGTGAAAGTTTCCTTTTAATGCATATACACAGAAAGCAATCTTAATTCCTGTGCTTTCTGGTCACCATGGGATATAGTTCAGATTTTTAATCTAATTACAGTCTTGCCTATGCCACTTAAAAAAGGAAAAGAAAAACGCCCCTAATATAATAATATTAATATTTTTCTGGCAACATCTGAAATATTAAAAAAAAATTAAAAAGAGGAAAAAACCCTATTTCTCTTACTTCTTTTCTTGCTATGCACTGTGGCATCCCCCAAAACCTACAGTAATATTCGGTTACTTATTATCGGTTCATTTTTATTTAGAATAATCAGTCCTCAGAATAGCAGAGCCACAACGAAAAACAATTGTGAACCCTTGTTTCAAAAAGTCCTACATTT
>NW_017731535.1:2027332-2034823 GCF_001890085.2 Hipposideros armiger
TGGGGCTCTAATGGATGAAGCAGACAGCATTCCACAGCAGATGGGTGATGCAAAGAGAGATAAAAATCCTAAAAACCAATAAAACATAAATGCTAGAGATAAAAAAAAAAAAGAATTGTACCAGAAATGAAGAATGCCGTTGATGGGCATAATAGCAGACTAGACATGGCTGAGGAGGGAAACCTCTGAGATAGAGGATCTATCAATACAATCCCCCCCGAAGCAAACAGGAGAGAGGAGAAAATAAAAATAAAAGAGGACAAAAAAAAGAATGGTGAATAAAAACAAAAAACAGATTATCCAAGGGCTGTGGGGCAACTACAAAGAGTGTAACACTCACATGCACAACGAGATCGCAAAAGGAAAAGGAAGAAAGAGGGAGACAAACAGAAGAAATACTTGGAACCGTAACGACTGAGCGTTTCCTCCAAAATGATATCAGACACCAAACCGCAGATCCGCTAAGCGCGGAGAACACCAAGCAAGGTAAATGCAAAACAAACAAACAAACACACAAACAGCACAAGCATGCCATTTTCAAATTACAGGAAATCAAAAATAAAGAAAAAAAATCCTGAAAGAAGCCAGAGGAGGGGGAAAAAACGACTTACCTAGAGAAGAACAGACGTAACAATTAAATCTGACTTCTCTTCAGAAATCATGCAAGAAGAAGGCAGAGTGAAACATCGAAAGTGTTGAGAGAAAAATAGCCATTGACCTAGAATTCTGTACTCAGTGAAATTTAACTTAAAAATGAANAAGTGCTAGGACAGCTGGACAGTCACATGCCAAAGTATAAAAATACACCCATTCCTCAACCATATGCAAATATTAACTGAAAAGAGATAACAGACCTAAACATAAGAGCTAAAATTATAAAACTCTTATAAAAAAATGTAGACGTAAATATTCTATTGTTGATATAGAGCAAGGCTTTTAAGATAATTCATCAAAGTATAAGCAACAACAACAAAAAATAGAAAATTTGGACTTAATCTAAATATAAAATATTTGTGCTGTAAACAATACATTCAGGAAAGTGAAACGATAACATATAATAGGAGAAAATATTTTCAAATCATATATCTGATAAGTGACTTATATCTGGTATGTATAAAGAACACTCACAACTCAATAATAAAACCTAAATAACTCAACTACATAATGAGTAAGTGATCTAAATAGACATTTCTTCAAAGAAGTATAGAAATGGCCAACATGCACACAAAAATCTGCTTTAGGTAAATACAAATCAAAACCATAATGAGAAATCACCTCACACACACTAAACGGCTATAATCAATACTACAGATAATGATAAAGAAGCACCTGTGTAAATAGAAGCAACAGGGTTTCCCATTCTAAGTGTCAGGAGCCGGGACTCTCACCTCCATCCCAACAAGTGAAACGCTGACAGGCTGACCAACCAGCACCTCCTCTGGGATCCTAAGGGGAGGGAGGACTGCCTCCTTAGTGGAGGGACAGATGTGACAAAGAGGACACAGGACTCACTGGGGCCCAGGCTCACAAGCGGAACACAGCGGGAGCCAGTGCGGCTGGGAGAGCCTGGACTGTGACTGACAAGCAGCAGGGGGCCCCATGCAATGCTCTGAGTTAAAAATTCCATGGGGACCCAGTTATAGGGGCCCCCACAATATTATGAGATTTACCTCCTGGAACTCCACCAGGTGCCCACAGCAAATAACAGAGAAAACCTCCCGGAGTCTCTGGCTGGGAGTGTGGAAAGGGCGCNATCTGCATGTGTATTAACACAATTCATATACAATTTGAAGACCTGCACACACAATACCACGGGACAAGACTACATATAATTTTAAGTTACATAATAACCCAGTGATGCAGAAGGTACATTAGAGTGAGGTTTAATGGGAAATCAAAAGGGGGTGCTGATTACAGATGAAAAGACAAAAAAAGACCAAAACGAAAGGGAGGAAGCTTGTCTGGAATCAGAGTGTGAGGAGCTCCGTGAATACTGTCTCCAGCGATGCAGTCACAGCTTGTGAGAATTATTAAAGAAAAACTCCTATTTAAAGTCTCTGGATATTTCCCTAAGGACACACAGCAAATGAGCATGTGGGATAACATTTATTCAAGAAAATCTATTAAGCCTCAGTAAGAACATCAAAAGTCTACGTCCGCGACCCGCTCCTGCCCCCAGACCAGGGTGATGCCAGCAGGGAAGCTAGTCAGATCCCAGGCAGGGCTTTTCCCAGGGCAGGGCGGGCCACCAGCATGGCGCATGTCCCCAGGAGCTGGAGGCAGAGTGGCCAGGAGATGGGGGGCTCTCACCCCACATCCAGTCTCCATTTGTAAAACGGCAGCCTGAGAACACCGGGGGCCGATTGCTCCGGCCCCAGCTCACTAACAGGTGATATCTCCATGGTGGAAAATGAGAGATGGGAAGACAAGGGGTCACCATCCCCACTCAGCACCTTCTAGGGCAGGACCATCACTCCAAGGGAAGGGGGCTGGTGACCCTGCCACCCGCTGGGAGCACTGGTACAGGCCAGGACGGCCTGAGGGCAAGAAGTCCACAGGGGCCGTGGGTGGGGATAAGATTGATGCAGGTTAGGGCTACGAACTGGCAACAAGTAGTAAATAATACATAGCTACTTAATGGACAGCATAATGAATATAGAAAACACTGTATTACAATTATGTAATGTAATAGAGGTGCTAAATACCGCTTCAACGACAACCATGTTACTATATGTAAATGTATCCATTAACATGTAAATCTTAAGTTTGCACAATGTCAATATAATCAATGTTAAAAACCAATTTAACAAAAGAACACTAGGAAAGTCGGTGAGAACCTGTGACCCCACCTAGTGGGCTGACTGCTGGGCAGAGGCTGGGGACGTTTAATCCGGAAAGCAGTGCCCGAGCCCATAGAGATCTTGCGGANGTAAAGTCAAACTACCTAGACCCATATTTTGAGGTGGCCCAAACTAGACACATGGGAGTGAGGCCATAGTGAGGAACACTGAAAATTAAACAGCGTTGTGGAATTCCATTTGTGCTTTTACGTAGAGTTGCAAAAATTAGTTTCTAAATGCATGAAGAGAATTTAAAGTACCTTACTGTAAATTAATTAATGTACTAACTAAATAATATAGTGATTGTACCATAGGCTGTCCTATTTGTAACTCACAATATTACTCAACCAATAGATTTTTCTTTCATTTATCCAATTGTCTTCTATAATAATAAATATTATGATATATTCAATTATCATATTAATTAAATAGGTAGCTTGTGAAATAATATTTATGATTTCATCTCCCTCCAAGTCATTTCAGTTTTCTCAAAATCTTAAAGGAACTCACACGATAATCTCGTTATTTAAAGGACAGCAATGCCTGTAGATAATTTGCCAAAAATCAGATGTTAGAAAGAAGTTACAATACTCTCTCTTCCTGTGTTAGTATTATAAAGTAATATCTGGGTTTTGTGCTATGATTTTCATTTTGCAGACATCAAGAAACTCAAAGTTATAGTCCCTCCACAACCTTTGATAGATTCAAAGAAGTTATTATATCACATATTAAAATTTAGTTCATATAGAAATAGGACCCACAATTTTTATTTATAAAAAGGATTTGTAGTTACAATGGGATTCATAAAACTTAGACTCATAAAACTTTAGTGTTGGAAAATATATTAGTGTCACCATAATCTGACTTCTGTGTTGTTATACAGCAATTCTAAATCTAAATAAATATGTATAATAAATGTAAATAATTTTAAGGCAATTCTAAATGGAAATTGTTTTAGAGTTAATTAGAAACACCTTAGATGAGAAAATCAAATATGGTTCACAACATCATATTTTCCTTACATTTCTAAATTCAATAATACCATTATAAATGACCATCCGCAGAATGAGGAGCATATCCTGAAAAAATCTGTATCTAACTTTGTCAAAAGTATCTACGAGTTTAGAGGTAGCAAATCTTATGGGGGAACAAATTTCAAATTAAAGAAGAGAGCAAAGCAGCTGCTTCCCCTGCGGATGTGCACCAAGTGGTAATTGGTCCCGTTGTGACACCAGCCTTCTTCCACTAAACAACTATTTGAAGTCATAATGCTTTTGTCAAAGTAAAGTATAATAAGTAATGTGCAGGAAAGTGTGAATAACGTGCAGTCTGGGTGAACTGGGAGACGTGGTATACTGGCCCCAGGTACTCCTGTGGCTGAAGGAACGGCATATCATGCTGATCACAGCAGACATTAAGACAATGCGGATGCAGCAGGAACACAGAGCTTTCACGTGACAGCTTTGCTCTACAAACTAAGAATTAACAAGAAAACAAAAAGGAAAATTTACAGAGCTATATTGAAAGGTTCTGAATGGCTGTATCTCGCTATAACTCATTTATTTATATAGTCACAAAATATGCATTACACACCCTCCCTTTGCAGGATGTGGCACCAGGTGTCAGATGCATCACAGTCACCACACAGAGATGGTGCTGCCTTCCTTAAACTTATATTTTAATCATGACATCAGGAGGACTCATAACAATATCATGAATAATTAAAATATTTTGATGGCTTCCTTTTAAAGTGAAAATCAACATACTCAATGTTGCCCTCAGTAATTTTTTTTTTAATATGCCTGCCTCCTGTATAGCATGACCAATAGATTTGAAAGGACCAAGTGAGTATACAGTGAGATTGGAAAGCGGATGATGGCCATGTGGACTAGGGTATTACAATTCTCTTGAGAAATGGATAGATTTAGATGAGTTGAGTAGTAAGTGCAGCAGGGGTTTGGGATATCCTACAGGGTGCTCATTAACAGACCAGCTGTGGGTGCTCAGGTCTCCAAGCCCGAAGCATCCCCGTCTTATGTCCTACATGATGCTGGACAGGCTATCGGCCCCATGGACTCATGACGGGGTTTAGCAGAGTGAATTAACACAATGAGAACCTAACGGTGACAGTAGCAGTGCTGTAGTAGAAATATTACATAAGCTGCCTATGCAAATTCACATGTATCCATGTTGTTTCTTATCCTGTTCCATCCTACAGAGCTTCGTGAATCTCTCTTTCCTCAGTTTAGAAAGATCTTGGCTAATTTCTCTTCCCAGAAGGATTTTTATACATTTCTTCTTTCTACTGCTTTTGTGGCTGCAATCATACAAATTTTAAAATTCTGTAACATATGCTTCTTTCAGATTTGTGAGATTCTTTAGAAGAAGTCTAATGGAAAAGCCTAATTTATAACTNACCAAACTCCATCTTAAAGTCTTGTGAACAAAGATACTATAATTAAATGTATAAAACTGAAACATTTGAAATAACACACGCTCAGTTAAAAGACTATTTATATCATAGTGCATATCATGATATACTGTATAGTCTTAAAACTACATACTCATAACTTTAAATACTGATACATAATGATACGTGACACCTTTTGGCACATGAATTTGCCTATGCATGATTTTTCTAGGTTGTTAGTTTAGGATGTGATTGAAAAATTCTTGCAACTCTCTCGTTCTGGAACTCCTCTTTCTTTGCTTTTCCATTGAGCCAAGAACAGTGTCAAGAGTGCCACATGGGTTACCCCATTTTATTTTTATTCCCATGGCACTCAACCAACTAAATACGAGCCAATATTTACACAGTCACGGCCCGTGGGCCCCTTTATGGACAAAGAAAAATAAACGTCCGTAAGAGCCTTTTTGCTTAGAGAGATAACTGGTCTTGAACAAATTATTAGAGGGTTTTATCTGCTGCGTCAGGGTGAACACACAGAGAGACATACACGCGTTCGTCTTAAACATTTCTTATGCTGCTGGTGAATTCCCCAAGACGCGTACTCTGAGATGAAGGTGAGTGTGAAGGGTTCGTAGGGTTCTCTTATGAAGTGGAAGGGAAGAGAAAGCAGCAGATTTAGGAAGAGAACTGCTGACCTGGGAAGCAGCGTAAATCACCTGACTTTGGGAAGCTGGGGTCCTCCTTCCGTTGTGCCTCAGGTTGGGACAAGGGGCTGGGTCCACATAACCCCACCTCAGTGAGGCACTGGATGCGGGCCCCCGGGAACAGTGCATTAGCAGAAGGTGAGGCAATACACACAGGGGACTGGCAAACCGCAGCACGCTAAACACGTTCTGCTGCCCAGCACACAGGAACACGGTCGGCGTCTCTCTTTTTCCTACCCAGATGGAAAAGAACACGTGTTCTGAATTGTTGGCCCTGGCCAGGGGTCTGTGTTAACCTGCCTGGCCGCGACCACACATCTGCACGAGCTGCAGTGAGGCAACGAGGCAGCTGAGTTTGCAGTGACCTGCTTTTCTCCTTCGGGATAGGTTTAGTCTTTGCAGATGGAGATGGGAGGAATCACAACCCCAAACCCTTCAAGTCTTTAAGGACACACTCATTTCTGCCATTAATTCTAGGTGATGGTTTTGACTTTCTCTCTTCGCTGGGATTTCAGAGGATTTCACCTGCCTCCACACAAACCTGAAAACCAATGTGTGTTTGTGTGAATAGTCAGCAAGCCGATTCCATTTAGAATGACTTGGGTGAATGACCAAAGGAACATCTATGACCCATGGGATGTGAGACAGGTTCCATCCACTTCCCAGGACCCGTAAGCCCTCTCCCTACCCTGGTGTCTGTGTCAGCTCAGACACTGGGTCCAACATCCTTCACAGGTGCAGGAGTCGCTTCCTCCAGGGCACAGGTCTGAACACCACTGAGAGTGTCCGGGGAACTCACTACCTTCGATGTTTCTTCTTCTTTGGGATTTAGCCTCCCCCAGAAACTAGTCAAGGAATACTAGCTTTCTCATGAAACGATTGTTCAGCCTTCTGGCCCTTATTCCTTAGTTTCTTTCAATGGTACGAATTGAGCGGTGGGCTTGTTGGCTGCCCATCTGTACTCCTGGTGGCACACGGTCTATTCATCCTTTCCATAACTGTAGGTCAGTGTTCCCCTCACCCAGCCCAAAAGCTGTGCCTCCAACTCTGCCTGCGTTGTCATGATTGCATCCGGGGCTTTGGAGAGCTCATCGCTACCTAGCAGGTTTAATTCACGTTCTGCCGTCCTCATCAATGTCAGACCACCGTGTCCTGCTACAGTATCGCTCAT
Organism: Hipposideros armiger; assembly: GCF_001890085.2. Taxonomy (NCBI): domain Eukaryota; kingdom Metazoa; phylum Chordata; class Mammalia; order Chiroptera; family Hipposideridae; genus Hipposideros; species Hipposideros armiger. The sequence continues at coordinate 2,034,458 of NW_017731535.1, forward strand.
GGGTCCTGGTCTACAAGGAAGGTCACTGCTGAGTGTCTGGATGGTGTGGGTGTTTCTCTCACTGGCACATTCCTTTTTGCTCCAGTAAAAATTGTATGATCTGAACCCGCCCTGGAATATCGTGCTCTGGTGTATTTTTCAGCCTTACACAACGCATCCCTTCTAGCATGGCCATTTCTCTGAGGTTTTAATCCTTTCTTTTCCCATCTGTCACAGGAATTATCCCGCCCTTCTCACTGTGGCCATTGCTGATTTTATGCTTCCAAGAGCCATTCTCATAGTGTGTTTGCACAGTCTCCTGAGATCCTTCTTGGGTCACACATATTTCTGTAGCGTGCTCCTCAGGTGCTTCTCTCCATTATCTCA
>NW_017731535.1:2041948-2044492 GCF_001890085.2 Hipposideros armiger
AAAGATAATTTTGTTAAATGATTACAATAAATTAATAAGAAAAATAAATCAGTGAGTACACAGTACACAGTAATATAGAGGAGAGAGAAAAAAAGACCAAGTTCTAATTTACAGAAGAACATCTCTGAATGAAGAAAAATTGATAGTATCAGAAAAATCATTAATTTTCAACTTCTTCAAAGTAATATTTCAAGCAAGAATCACCTATAGATAGTAAATCCATTGGATGAATAATTGTTGAAAAATAGGTAATCACCCCATCTTCAAGGTGATGACTGCTGCACAGATTAACTACGGAGGAGGAAAATGCACCTACATGAGTCCTCTCAAGCCACCATAAAAAAATGTCACACGCTGGGGGCTGAAACTGGTAGCTTATTTTCTTGCTGTTCTGGAGGCTGGAAGCCCAAGATTAGGGTTTCAGCAAGTGGGTTCCGGCAGGGGCTCCCCTCCTGCTGCACAGGCAGCTACTTTCTTGCTGTGTCCTCAAATGGCAGAGAGAGAGAGACAAAGGTAAAAACAGACAGACAGGGAAACAAAGAGAGTTCTGGTCCCTCCACTAAGGACACTAATCCTATTGGATCAGGGCCCCACCCTTATGGCCACATTACCCTGAATCACTTTCTTAGACAGATGCGCCATCTCCCAGTACAGCCACACTGGGGCTTAGGGCTTCACCGCATGGATTTGTGGGGTGGGGACAAGGGGACACAGACACTCCGTCCACAGCAGCATCTTTAAAGTGGAAAGATCTGGAAGTCACCGTCCAGCCAGTCTTAACCCAGTGGCTGACTTGGCATCACCAGTCATGGGGCAGTCTCACCTTGCGTGCCCCTGAAGGGCACTGTCAGATACGCAGTGTTCTCTTGGGACCATCTCCCCTAAACCCGCTTGTGAAGTACAGACACAGGAGGGCCACTCTATAAACCAAACAGCCTGAACCATTAAAAATACAGATGCCATAAAAGCAGGAAGAAGGCTGAAGGAACTGAAAGATTCATATACTTGAGAGATATGTCTCATGCTGTCTGCTGGGAGTATTTCTGGCAATGTGGGGAAATTGTCTTTGCAACTTAAAGNCTATCTACTCCACTAATGACTTTAAATTTGAACATTTTTTTTTTGGAAAATAAACTTGGTATAATGTAACAGCATTAAAATTTATAACAGAATCTTAATATAAGATTCTTAATATAACTTGAATTTTATGTAGTATTGAAGGCAAACTGTTTTGTTCAATGTGTGTTTCAGAATCCCTTAGTCAGATCTCAGAAAGAGGAATTCCTGAATGTTCATCCTAGTGGTGCTGACAGAGTTCCAATGCATATTCCAGCCTATTTATAAAGTTCACAGGGGGAAAACTACTGGATGTGATTGGGAGAGATAAGAGAATAGAACTTAACTCATAAATAATGAGCTTTCACAAAGTTATCAATGATGTAAATGAATTATTTAACACAATCATATAAAACTGAACTTGATTTGCAAAACAATTCTAGGAACTTAATTTGCATGGCACCAGCGCACACCCATGAAATTGTTTGATAAGCGTTGGTCTAGAACAGGTAGTTCTGGGCCATGTATTCATCAACTGACTCAACTCAATGAGAGTATTTCCCATTCTTAGAGAGTCATCTGTCTCACAACGATCACTTCCTCTCCTGTGGCCCAGTGGATGGATCCTGACTTAACCCAGTCATGCCAGTGGAGATAAATAGCTGTGCTTAAACTCAGCATCATCATAATATATATCTCATGACACAAGAGCATGCAAGAGATGCAAGAGGAAGACTTCAAGGATGAAAGACAAAGTAGAAAATGTTTGCTAGTCTGTGGGTTCAAATGTAGGAGACTACATACAGAGGATATTTAGATATAGATACAGATACAGATACAGATGCAGATATAGATATAGATATATAAATGAAGTCCACATGGGTGTACACACACACAAAAATCCTAGATGAAATGGTCAAAGGAATACTGAAATTGAGAGGAGAGAGAGAGAGCTTTCTCATCACCCCTGCTATAGAAGTGTTAAGTAGATTAAAGATGGCACCCTTCGTCTGGGGGAGCAGACACACACACTCCACCTAAGAGTTCTTGTCACTCCAGTGAGGGAGGCTGGCTCACAGGGAGCCTGGCCTTGCTTATTATGAATAATTCATATCTCATCTGTCTTTTGAAGAGGTGTTAAATTGCCCTTTTGGCAAATCTGTGGTTTCTGAGGAATGTGTTCACACCTCATTATCACTCGGTGATAGACTCCTGAGAGACTGTGTAATTGTCTCAAACCAAGGTCTTTGCCAGCCCAGTAATGCATGATTTCAGGACAATATGAGTTATCTTGTGACCATGAAGGCGAAAACTTCAGAGGAAAAGGGGACAATGATAGTTTCTGCCCCCTCAGCTTTGAGAGCAATTGTACTTTTCTCTAGTATTTGCTTCAATTAAAATTCATTTATTTCACCTTCAAGTTTCTTCAAAAGCAAACTCTTTACAAAGGAGATATAAGAAAAACTATGGTTTATTTCTACAAAAGGT
>NW_017731535.1:2046592-2049573 GCF_001890085.2 Hipposideros armiger
GCGAGTGTAGTGGCAACCTAGCTGCCCGCCAGCCGGCAGCGCGTGGAATAGCGTGACGGGTCCATTTTAGCACTGATTTGTTCACTGAGGGACAAAGTATTGAATATCTCCTATGTACAAAGCATTTGTCTCAGTGCTAAGTGCGTGAAAGTGTAGAAGCCCATGCCTTTCCTAAAAACTGTATCATCTAGTGGAGAAAGCCATTCACCTATTTCGATCATACTTTGTCTCATTCATGATGCAAATCATCGGTGCGTGACTATTACATCCCAGAAATCTACAGAGCTTAAAGGAGGGGCTGGTCCATCACAGGAAATGACACAGCCCGGGCTGTGTAGGAACAAAACCCTAACGGTGTGAAAGGTAATAATAATGGTGGGAAGAGAATCTTCACAACACACATGCCAGTGTCACAGGAACTCTCCTTGAGTAATAATGGCGTGTGTCACAGGGGACGCACCCGTCAAGCCTCATCCAAGGAGAGGGACCACATGTAAAGGGAAAGAATTGCAAATCTGTGTACACGTGGAGTGGCATAATCAGAAACCAAGGGGATCCAGGTAACCGGAGCCACAGGGGCATCTGAGGACAAGCGTGGACAGTGTGGGCCTACTGGGGGTGGGAGGGGGTGGCAGGTTGTATGAGAGATAATGACAGCTTGCAGGAGAAAATTGGGTAAAATTGTAAAGACCCTTATAAGTCAACTCGCAATAATACTGATAGCCAACCAAGCACTCAGCGAAAGGAGGAAATGACATTACGAAGAACCACACAGTTTAACCATTTTATCCGATTTAAACCATACAGTGTTCACACATTTATCAATCTTTAGGACCAAGGAGAAGAACTTTTCATTGAACTTAGAGTGGAGTTGTGTGTGTGTGTGTGTGTGTGTGTGTGTGTGCACGTGTGCGCTTATCAAAGATAGTTTGAAGATTTAACTTAATATTCAAGAAAACAACCTTTTTATTTTAATGCTGATACTTCACTACTTTATTCAATGCTTACTTAAATTAGAAAATATTAATTAACAGGGAAAACTAAAATAAACAGGTTTGGGAACTGTTCAGTTTTTAACATCGCCCAATGCTGCTCGTTTATGTCACACTGAAATACCTTCAAATTTCTCACGTTTAAGACCATCCTCCTTTGTCTTTGCACACCCCTACAGAAACAGCTCTAAGAGATGCTTAAACAGATCGCAGATTTAATTCCCAGCCACGCTTCCGGACCTTCTCCAGCTGTGCCGTCTGAGGCCTGGGCCATTCACTCTCCACCCTGATCACTGGGGTTCAGCCTTCCACCCCAGCTGACTGAGAACATAAAGTATAAGCACCTCCTTGTTGCCAAAGCAAACGGATGATTTTCAGTCCTCCGTAAGTGACTTCTTGTCACTGCCGGCCTCCTGGCCAGAAATCCCTGTGTCTGGCACCTCTGACAGTGCTCCGGGTTGTCTTTCCGTCTTGTCTATTCATTCTGTTTCAGTCTCATACAGGAACGCCTCCTGTTTTTCTCACTCAAAACTACTGCCTCATCTTTCTTCATGCTCATCTCAGATGGTATGCTGTGGGTGTCCTTTTTCACTATCACGACTTCAGTAACCATCCATTTGCACATAGCACCCAAATGTATCTACCTCCCCAACCCAAATTCCATACTGGAGCTCACACAGAGACATAGGAGCCCATCCTGACCCCCCACTACACGGATCACTCACAAGAATGTAAACTCGGGACAAAATTCGTCAAGCAAGGCTGCACTGCTTTCCCTAGTCATGGGGCTTGCTTTTTTTTTTTTTTTTTACGAGACAAGTCAAAACAACATGTGGATGTGTCCATGTGCTTTTGAATGCATGCCACAAAAAACAAAATCAGTCTGTGCCTCCTCTCGTTGTCCAGTGGGTAGTTGGATGCATGACAGATGTGCTCTGGTCTAGCTCAGTAATAAAACAAAGAGTTTAAATGACTGGAACTCTTTTCCTGGGACAGGTGAAGTGCATGGGTTTATTTAGACAATTTTACTTATTATACAGCCAGGACCTGCTCACAGACACAGCACAGGAGCAATTCATTATAGAAATCATGGTCCCAACACAGAAAGAGTGTGTGTCTTCTGGAATCTGGAAGCGTAAATAGCATACTAGTTTCTATTTCACATTTTATACTCCTTTCCAATAAGAAATTGTTCAAACATTGGCTTTCTATATAAACCCTTTGCTGAATAGCTACCTAGTCTCCTAGTAAAGAACCATACAGACATTTTGAGAAGCACCTTCCCTTTGAATAACCAAAAGTTAGGAGCAGAGAGAGATTAAAACTATGACATCCCAAGACCTGAACTAGCACTGGTGGAATATATTTACTCCTTAAAGGACAAACACGTGTCATGAGAGGCAAAATTTGTGGAGATGTTATCACTTAAAGAAAATACAGGGAAAAAAGTATATCAGATGAACAGAGCTTTGAAAACTAAACACAGAATTATGGTTTGAAAGAGATGCTGCTTTTTAAAAGATTACTATACTCTGAAAGCAACAAAGGAACAAGACAAACAAATAACAAAAAGTCATAGACATTAAAAAAAAACAAAAAAGATTACTATACCCTGCCTGGCAATTTTCTTAATAAAAATGTGGATGATATTTATCATCTATGTCGGGTAAAACAATAGGAAACTATTAAAGAAATTTGTAAGGAAACTAAAATAATAACAATTGGTAATGTACACATGTGTGTACACATAATGCTGATAAAGTATGATGCAATGCACTATACATACATAGATAGTTTGACATTCTATATCAATAGTGATAAAAACTCATGCCTTTTATTCAGTAATTCTGTTCACCAAACTCCATCTTAAAGTCTTGTGAACAAAGATACTATAATTAAATGTATAAAACTGAAACATTTGAAATAACACACGCTCAGTTAAAAGATTATTTATATCATAGTGCATATCATGATATACTGTATAGTCTT
>NW_017731535.1:2051800-2054101 GCF_001890085.2 Hipposideros armiger
CCTATTTTCTGGTCACTCCAACCATCACCCAGAGCGCAGCTTCTTATGTGGTCTCCCAGCTCCTATCGGTGGGTGCTGGCCATTGGTATCCCTCTCCCCCCAGCAGGCACAGCTTACGGCTGACCTTTTATGTGTGACTAACCCTACATTGGCTTTAGTTTCAGGAGGAGAGTTGGGCTGTGTGCCTTCATTGCAGAGTAATGGTCTCCATGTTGCCTCCAAGCAATGGGTCCTATGAAGCTCTAACAGGTGGTGTGGGATATTTCTGCGGGTTCCGCAAGTTCCTGGGAGTCTAAGGACTCAAGATATTCAAAACTATTCTCTCAGATGTCCCTGTCCCATCTGTCAGGGTACTGTTTATTTTTCTACCACAGCAAATAAGCGTTATTTGAGCTTGGTAATGCTTATGATTAACTTTTGGGACTGTCCTCGGCTTTTTTGGGCCTTCTTTTGGCAGGAAACGACAGTTTCTGTTTATGTAATGATGCAGCCCCTCTGGCATTCACCCAAATTTAACTGCCAATTAATCATGTTCAGGTTAACTTTTTTCCTAGGCCATGATCAATATTATCACCTCTACAATTGTCAAGTCTGATGCATCACACCAGTGACACATTTTACCAGAAAACCATCCTAGACCAGCACGTCCTCCATGTGCCAAGAGCTGCCTGGACCGCAGCTCTCCCTGGATTTGGGGGCTTCATTCCAAAATCCCGCCCAAATAACTGCTTTCCATACCTCTTTTAGTGCCACCTGTAGCAGGTTGGGGTTCCCAGGACGTCAACTCTGAGCCAGGATGAGGGTAGCGGAGGAAGATTCCGACTGCCTGTAGATTAGTTCCTGTGGAAGCAGGAGGGCAGAGGGACAAGCTGAGCTGAGGTGTGGGGTCAGGGCGTCTTCAGTCAAACCTGCAGGACGGCTGGTGCTGTGATGGTCCGTCAGAGTTGTCTCACCCCACAGGAGGGCTCCGGTCTTCCTATGCCCACGTTGATGGGTCCTTGCGGGGNTTCCCTCCCACGCATGTGAACCCCTGCACCGCACCTTAAACCACTGAGTTACACCACGTTTCCTCCCTTACTCAGGACAGACACAATCGGGAAAAGAACTACCAGGTAAGAAATGCGTGAGAGTCAGATAGAAACAAACACATTTACATCAGTGATTACGACTCCCAGCTCTGCACTCGCCATTGGAATTACCCCTGATTGGGAGAGTAAGACAGGTTTTCAGGTAAAAGTAGAATGCAGCCGAGTATTTAATTGATCACAGCATAGCAGCCTTAAGTATACTTTGGATATATAGGTACATAGTAATTTAATGTGTAGCTCTGATTTGTCAATAATTCTAGCTTCTGGAGACGTCTAGTCACGCTCTCTATATTAATTATATATTATATATCATATATTATATTTATATATTATATATTATATGTTACACATTATATACACATATAAGCAAATACCACCAATGAAGATACATAATCAAGTATGGATGTAGTCTGGTTTCTAATTATCTTTCCTGTAAAGAAGGTTATTTAAATGCCCAAAGAACATTTTTGCAAATTTCAATGTCTTGCCCTATTTTTCGCGGTGCAGTAATTGGAAGCAGTAATTGGAGTCACTTCTGATTATAATGAGAGAAACCTGCAAGGCCTTTAGTGAAACTAGCTACACCTTGGGACACCGGGTTGGCCATTCACGGTAAACGCGTGTGTATGGAGCCCTCGCCAACATGGCTGCTGGCTGGGGCGTTAGCATCATGTTCAGTCTCTAAGGAATCCAGTGAGAAAGGTAGTTTCTTCATGCTTTTACGGCAGAGGACTCCAAGTCTTGGAGAGCGATATAATTGCCCGAGTCGTTAGGCTGGCATGGGACAGAAGAAAGAGAGCCAGTACCGAATGGTGGCTGCAATTCCAAGTCTCATGTAACTGCATCACAGAACCTCTCTGACCTTGTAACACTATAACGAGGCACACTGCAACTTTCCAGGTGACTAGCATCCTTTCCTGAGATTATACACCACACTTTTCATGAGGATCTATTCTTAGTGGTGTTCTGTGTTTTTCCCATCTGTATGTGGGATAAAATTGCACCACAACACTGAGAAAAAATACAATTAATGTATCGGGTCCTTGGAAAAGTCATGACACATGTTTGCAACAGATGGCACTAGTTCATTTTTGAAAGTCCTAAAGTTATTTGCGTCTATGTTATTGCTATGTCATTTGACAGCTGACAGTTCTACCTTCATTCTAAAAAAAAAAATTGAGCGATTTGGTTGCATTTTGGAGATTTGGAAGAC
>NW_017731535.1:2063026-2068110 GCF_001890085.2 Hipposideros armiger
GACAGGAGGATCTGAGTGACGGCCAGAAGTTCCTGGATGTCCATAATAATAACAGAATCATCAGGGATAACACGGATGAAGCTCCGTAAACTCAAGGAAGACAGGAAACTAACAATGTTTAAAATGAAGATCGATGTCTTTAAGTTGATATTTCCAATATATACCTTCCAAGTAATTTTTCCAAGGATGTCAGAAAAACAAAATGTCTCTAAAATGAGGTTTGGAAGCGAGAACTTCAATTGAAACATTTGTGCAAATGCACAAAATCGAAGGTGGAAAGTAAGGCATGTAGAAAGAACTTGTAAAAGTAGGGGATAGGAATCTTCTTGAAACGTTTTTCAAGTAATCCAAGGCAGGCCAAGCCTGTGAAGTAAAGAAATGCAGAATACTGGTTCCGTGGAAAACAGGAAGTGACTTGCTTTATGAAACATGTATTTGTTATAAATCATTATTGCCAACAAAACACAATGCACATATGGGATTAAAAACGGTGTTATCTCAGAGTTAGCCTTCAACTTACCTACATTTTATCAACATTGCCTTCCAGTCTCTACATCTACCTAAAACGACATAAGCGGTCCACCCATCAGGCCAGGTGGGGTCCCTGCCACTCCCCGTCCAAGAGCTGCTGGAGAGCTGACAGCAGGTGCGAACTCCTGACCCACGAACGTTACTATCACTGACCGCACCAAAATATATTTTCATGGAAGTTCAGGCAGATCAAGAACTCACTAATTCCCTTGTGTAGAGTCTAGGGTATTTTCTTTAAGTTTCTAATGGCTGCAGTAAAATACTCTCTTGATTTTAAACAGTTATTTGAAAATTTTCTATTTAATTTAATGTTCATCTGTCATAAACAGTGAAAAAGGAAAACAATTCTTCAGGCATGGGGCCTATCTACAATATCCTGTAACTCTACACCCTTCTTGCTTCCATCCTCACGAGTGTTAAAGTCTATTTGTTTGGTTTTTACTATTGAAATGGTCTTTTCAATGAGCCGTATATGTTCCTGAACTAATTAAAGAGATGGATAATTTGAATACATAATATACTTTCATCTTAAAGAGAAAAAAGGTCAGCCTATATGTTTGTTGTACTCTGCAATCATGTTTTAACCAAAGCTTACAAAGGGAACAGTAAGTTAACTTGAAAATTTCTAATTTCTTTTTCAAATTGAGCTACTTTTGTTGATTTGTAACATGACCAAGACAAAGGAGGGCGAAGTACAGAAAGAAAGAGAAAGAGAAAGGGAGGAAGAAATTACAATAAAGGTAAGGAGGACAAGCAAGCACATTATCCAGCATGCACACCACCAACCACCTAACAGGATACCGTACCATTACACACAGAAATGTACACATACTCTGTGACATTAGAATTTATAGATTGTCACAGGATCCTCCATGATAATCTACTTATCCAGTACATTCTTATTAAACATGGATTAGGTGAGCCTTAGTATTTGTTTGCTTGATGGCTTGTTGATTTTTCCCCACACAGGTGCCAATAAAGACTGCCAAGAAAGAATTAGTTGTTTGAACTATCCTATTCNGAGCTCCTACCAAGGAATGCAACAATCAATTCAAATGTGTACTGTCAGCATTTGGACAGTTTGAATGAATACATCATCCAGAAATGTCCAGAGCCTGTTAACTGTAAAGGAGTTGTGTTCCATTGCGACAATGCGAGACCACACACAAGTTAGATCACAAGTCAAAAATGATTGGAGCTTGGATGGGATGTGTTGCTATACCCACCATACTCACCTGACCTTCGCCATCAGACTTCCACTTGTTTTGCTCTCTTCAAAACTCTTTGCATGGTATAACGTTCAATTCAGATGAGGCTGTAAATCAGCACCTTATTCAGTTTTTTGCAAATAAAGACAGGTCCTCCTATGAACAAGGAATTATGAAGGTCACTGAAAGATGGCAAAAGCTTATTGAACAAAACGGGCAATATATCACTGATGGATCTTTGTTCTTTACATAAATAAATGACCTTTGAAAAACATAGACAAAATACATCATGGCTTTTCCTAAGACCCAATAGATGTGCCCATTTTTGTGCAACTTCTTTTTCCTCCGATGCCTGCACGCCTGTCCTCCCTACCTCCCCATGTGTGTGCTCTGCTGTTCTCCCACGTGGACAGAACTCCGTCCTCAGCATCTTCCTGCACTGACATGACCACTCCATCTCCCTAAGCCTGAGGACAGCTCTCCAGCAGACCTTAGGTCCCCTTCCCTTTCCTTTCCCAGAATCCAAAGCCACGGTTTGCACCTGCAGAGCTTTGTATATTTCTACAAGGTTGTTTCTTACCAACTTCTGTGTTTCAACTCTTCATTTCAGGCCTGGAATGTCCTTCAATGGCATACACAATTTTATATATTTCAATGTGATCAAATATTATTTCTCGGACCAAATTCAGTAATGATGTCACAAGAAATCAAGATAAAGATCATGTGATAATAAGTAGAGCAGGTGATCACTGTGATGCTCTAGGAAAATAAAATTCAGAAGGAAATACTCTTAATGGAAGATAAAGTATAGGGTTTTATTTACTTTTAACATTTATCAAGCAAGGGTAGAAGATGAAATTTTTTAAAAGTGGGAAAATAGGTTTAAAGAAGGCTCAAAGTAAGGTTCAAAAATTTGTTCCGTATGGAAAACAAAATAAGAAACAATTCACTATTATTAAATATTGAGTGATATTGCCTAATAGCTGAAGAAAATATAAAATTGTCTTGTAAAATTAGTTTTAAGTATAATTATGCTAAACAGAAACTGCCTGTCCAATTTGACCAATTCTTCCTAATTAGTACTGAGGTAAAGGATGTTATATATTTCATAATTATTATTATTTAATGGAGAAAACTGAAGCCTAACAAGATATTCTATGTGGAATAGGAAATTAATTTTTACAAATTAATATGCATTAATTTTATTAAGTGTTTTCACAGGAACCATTGTTAAAATTAAATTCAGCAAATTCTTAGATATGATTGATACCAAAAGCTTAAGCACAACAAAAAATTAAGTAAATTGAACTTCCTGAAAACTAAAATCTTTATGCTTCAAAATATCTATTAAGAAAGTAAAAAGAAATTAAAAAGACAACCTGCAGAATGCAAGGAAATGTTTGTGATTCATTGCATATATCTAAAAGTACACTGAATGTAGAACATATAAGAATATTTCTAACTCAATAATAAAAACACAATCCAATTTAAAAATGGGCAAAGCATTTGAATATTCTCCAAAGAAGATATTCAAACTGCCAATAAGCACATGAAGAGATACATGACATAATCAGTCATAAGAGAAATGCAAATCAAAACCATAATGAGAGACCCCTCCCCATGCACTAGCATGGCTATTATTAAAAAGTCAGATAATGACAAGTGTGGCCAAAGATATGAAGACTCAGGTCTCTCATGTAATGCTGGCAGGAAGTAAAATGTTGCAGTTACTTTGGAACATAGCCTGGCAGTTCCTCAAATGGGTAAGCATAGAGTTACCATACATACATCCCAGCAATTCTGCTCCCACATATAAACCTGAGATAAATTAATGCATAAGTCTATGTAATATACTTATAACTAGGTATATATTTAATACAATACAGAGTTTTGCAAAGAAAGCATAACACCCCTTTAAAAGAGATTAATGTAAAAACAAGTGTAAAAATAACAAATAAAAAACAGAGAAAGATTTCACAACCTGAGGAAAAACCGAAAGGCAATCCAGATTTTTTTGTTATGATGAATTATCAATCACACATAAGGCAGACTAAAGACATATTGAGTCGTGCAACATTTATCACTCATATATGCCCTTTGGGGAAATTATCACAGCAGGTGCTTCTCCGACATGTAACAGAAATCCAGCAAAGAGTGAGATGTAGGACCTGGAAACTACAAGGTCCGTGGCAGGACAGAAGCAGAGGGAATCTACAAAATGTGAAAGGAAATTTAAGGATGGAGATGCTTCTTCAGCAGACCTGGAGAACAACTGGTCCAAACTGAAATTGGAATGGAATTTTACCCTAGATTCCAGAAATATGGTAGGTCCCAGATATTTAAACTGGGGGAAAACCTAAGCACGTGAAATAAATTAAAGAGGGTTACTTTTCAAGCAGACTCGTTAGGGAAGATTAAAGACAGCTTCACGGAAAACACATATACGCACATGCACAACTGCAATGCACACACACTCACTCACACACACACACACACAGAGAAAGAGAGAGAATTATATACAATTCAAACAAGAAAACAGAAAAAGGATGACTTTAGAGGAAATATATGTGGCTGTTTTTACAGTTATGTGCCGATGAGGGAAGGGCGTAAGAAAGCTAAGTCCATATCTCAACCTGTAGGAAGTCAAGTGATAGTATAGCTATAACTAAAAGTCAACAAATCACAATGTAATCATGTTTTAGAAACATGGGTATTTATATATCAGCTACCACAGTTGAAAAGGTGGGGAGGACTGGGAGAAATGGTTTTGTTTCATTATATGGTTTTTGTTAGTATTTGTGTCTTATCTCTATGTAGACTCACATAATTGTGAAAAGAAAACATCTGAAAAGTTACAAAATGAAATTTGAATAGTTCTCAGAGAAGTAGGTATTCTCCCTCAGAATAGGTAGTTTTTACATTTTTGGTTACATACTTCTTGGTTTGCTTACCTTTTTTGTATTTTGCTTTTAAGGAATAACCTCTTACAGATAAATTCCAGGGCCTATCTCTTTTCCCATTTTAGTGATGGTTATTATCAAGAGGATGGTGTGTGTTCTTCATATTCATTATTCTATATTTTAGTATTTTATCTGTTCTTATACAAAACAAAGATTGCTGTACAGTTTTTAAATTTTTATATGAATGTTAAATAGTTTCAAAAGTGAATCAAACGTCTTCTCAAGGAATTAATAGATTGTATTATGGTTTTTGAAAGCATATTTAAAATATTTAGCACCAATATTGAATTATATAAATTTAAAGTTAAACTTCCTGAAATAATAAAATAAATTCCATGCATTTTACTTTTAGTGAGATCTACGACCCCTCACTTTGTACTTAACT
>NW_017731535.1:2073400-2074092 GCF_001890085.2 Hipposideros armiger
GCTAATCCACAAACAACAATTGCTGCCGAGGATGTAAAGAAAAGGGAACCCTTGTGCACTTTTGGTGGGATTGCAGGTTGGAACAGTCACCACGGAAAACAGTATGGAGGTTCCTCAAAATATCAAAGCTAGAACTACCACGTGACCCAGCAATTCCACTCCTGGGTATTTACCCAAAGAAATCCAAAACATGAATTCAAAATATATCTGCACTCCTATGTTTATTGCAGTGCTAGTCACCACAGCCAAGACATGGAAACGACCAATATGCCCATCAATAGATGACTGGATAAAGGAACTGTGGTACATTTATACAATGGAATATTACTGTGCTATAAAAAGAATGAAATCATACCACTTGCAGCAACATGGATGGACCTAGAGTGTATTATGCTGAGTGAAATAAGTCAGACTGAGAAAGACAAATACCATATGATCTCACTTACATGTGGAATCTAGAGAACAGAATAAATGAGCAAGCAAAACAGAAATAAACTCAGAGATACAGAGAACAAACTGGTGATTGCTAGATGGGAGAGGGGTTGGGGGTGGGTGAGGAAATTGAAGAGATTAGGAAGTGCAAATTGGTAGTTACAAAATAGTCATGGGGATGTGAAATACAGTTTGGGGAATAGAGTCAATAATGTTGTAAGACCTATGTATAGTGTCTGATGGGTACTACACTTATGAGG
>NW_017731535.1:2075189-2076198 GCF_001890085.2 Hipposideros armiger
TGTTTGCAAAATACGCGGCTTGTGCTACCATATTGAAACAGCTGAGGATGGTATGAACATATGAATCACTAATAGAAATGACAGTGTTTCAGATTCCAGTATAGGGACTCAGCAGACTTTGGAAGTTATAAATATTTTCAACACACAACCACCACCTATCTCCTGCAACAGTGAAGCCACCCTATTACATAAATGTATACTTCCCTAAAATGTAAACTCTCTTCAAAATCGTCAAGGGAACCCTGTGTCTGTCCAGTGGATTCCTGTTACAATGACTCTTCAGGCTGACTGAGCCTGGGGTCCCTCCTGTCCTAATCACTGTGTCCGGTGCTGGTTAGATTGTGTGGGTGGGCAGCACCCAACTGCTCCTCCTAAGACCTAGCCCAGTACTGGTCCAAACACGCCAGCAACACGTCTTCTCTGCCTACTCGAGAAGCAGTGTGGGGCAGAACACGTAAGACCCCCGGAGGCTGGGACTGGTTGTCACAACGAGCTCTGTGTGTGGGGACACCACATCCCCTGAGTTGTGCCTAGCCATTGTGTGAGTGTGACAGAGCTAGTAAGACAGGTTCATTCCTAGGAATGGGGGATTCTTGGGAGAGGGAGCAAACCTCTCATGGGTGATTCGGTTCCAAGACTTCCTGTCAGCTTTGTCAAAATGATCCTTGAACTGCATGACCCACAGGGCCTTCTTCCAGCCCTTTCTTCTCTGCGTGGAGAGCTGCCCTGTGTCATGGCTGGATGGCTTTGGCTATCCTCCCAGCACCCTCTGTGTTTTCCTCTGCATGCGTTTCCCCCAGTGAATGTCTCGCATCTCAACTTGGTGTCTGCTTCCCAGTGAATCTGGTCTAACACGAGTAATTTCTCAAGACGTGTTCATCAATGTCAATGGCCCCTTTGTTTATAATAACCCCAAGTGTCCATCAGCAGGGGATGGATAAACAATTTGCCAGATTGACACGTGGAATACTCTTCAACAATTGGAGTGAATGGGAATGAATTACTGATA
>NW_017731535.1:2078038-2081535 GCF_001890085.2 Hipposideros armiger
CTCAGAGGAAGGAGTGAAGATCAGGTGTGGCCATGACAGCAGGCATCTTAAAGATGGGCTTTACCTGTCTCTCTTCTTGCCCACCACATTTTTCCTCAAAATGGTTTCACTTTTAGGTAGTTTATCTTATTTTATCAATTCTACTTGTTTCCTTCAAAGTAGTGCATCATTCCTCACATCCTTTCTCCTCTCCTCTGGACTAACAAAAATGGCATAAAACAAAAGAAATAAAATGAGTGACCTGGAAGCAGACATCCGCATCGCTGATCAGGCATTACTAAAGCCGTCCCATCCATGGTGATAATCCCTTGCCCCACTTTACAAACCAAACCAGACACACATAATCACACGTATGGAACCAGTTCGATTTGAGGTGCAATTTCACTGGCTCCCATGATATCTAGAAATGAAACTGCTGAATTATATAGTAAGTGTATGTTTGTTTTTGTAGGAAATTGCCCAAATTCTGTACAAAGTGCTCACACCATTGTAAACAGCCACCAGCAATCCATGATATTTCCAGCTGCTCATATCTTCACAGTACTTGCTATTGTCAGTATTTTTAATGTTAGCCATTCTAATGGGGTGTAAAGGCATTTCATTGTACTTGCAATATTACATAAACTATATACATTTAAAATGCATAATACTATGAGTTTTGACATATGTATATACTTGGGCAACCATCATCATAATTCAAGTAACATTTCTGTCATCCCCCAAATTTCCTTGTGCCCTTTGTAACCTGTCTCTGCTTTCACCCCCATTCTCATTCACCCCCATTCCCAGGCAACCACAGACCTATCTCTGTCACTAGAGGTTAGTTTGCATTTTCTAGACTTTCATATAAATGGAATCAAACAGGATGTGCACTTATTTTGCCTACCTTCTTTCACTCAGAATAATTATTTTCCTTCCTTTGGGGGTAATTGTTTACAGGTGCCATGACTTTCTGACGAATTGCCTACTATATATAATTACGGAATGTGCTTTGCAAAACCAAAATATATTCCCAGCAAGAAGTCTACTCTGTCTGATATTAACACAGGCACCCCAGCTTTCTCGTGATTCCTGTTTGCGTGGTATATATCTTTTTCATCCTGTAATGATTCATCTAACTGTATTTTAAATAAATATAATCTGGTTTTTTGGCAGGTATATAGTTGGGTTCCCCTTTTTAATCTAGGCCATCTGTAATTGGAGTGTTTATATTATTTATATTTTATACTATTGTTGATATGGTGGGGCTTCAATATGCCATGTTGATATTTATTTTGATTTGTGCCTTCTGAACTGCATTCTACTTTATTTCTGCTTTCTTTGGATTTAGTCATTTTTATGATTCCCTTTCTTTGTGCTATTGTTTTACCAACATATCTCCTTGTTTACTTTTTAGTGGTTGTTCTAGGATTTACAATATACTTCATTAACCTATCACGGCCCACCTTAAATGATATTATACTTCTTTATTAAAACATACAATGCCTACAGCAGTATACACGTACATATATTTTCCACTCTCAGCTTTTATATAATTGTGGGCACACTTTTACTTCTGTTTATTCTAGGAACCATATAGGAATCATTATTATTATTTTTGCTTTAAATAGTAAGTTGTTTTAAAATAAATTTTAAAATTAAGTGAATATCACATATTTACCATTTTCAGAAACTTTCATTCTTTGGTTTAAAGTTTCCATAATATATAATTTTCATTTTACCTGAAGAACTTTATTTCTTACAGCACAAGTGCACTGATGACAAATTATCATAAATTTGGTACATCTTAAATGTGTTTATTTCACATAATGTTGATGGATATTCTAACTATGCATAGAATTCAAGAATGACTCTGTGTGTGTGTGTGTGTGTGTGTGTGTGTGTTGTTGTATGTGTGTTTCCCTACTGGGGTTTCATTGAGGTTCCTGGATCTGTGGCCTTATTGTTTGAATCAAGCTTGAAAAAGTTTGTCAATTATTGCTTCCATTTTTTCCTGCTTTCCCACTCTGCGACTCCACTTACACGTAAGTTGCAATGCTTGATCTTCCCACAGCTTCCTGAAATTCTTTTCTTCTTTCCTTCTTTTCTTTCCTTTCCTTTGTTCTTATGTTTCTTTTCTTGTTGTGCCTCATTTTAAGTAGTTTCTATTTTAACGTCTTCAAGATCACTGATTTTTATTTTTTCTGTGGTGTCAACTCTGCTGTTAAAATATCATCCAATGATATTTTCATTTCATTATTGTAGTTTTCACCTCCTGAAATTCCATTTGGTTCCTTTTTATTATCTTTTATTTCTGGTTCTATTTTTAATAACTGGTTTTATTCCAGGACATTTGTCTCATTTTCCTGCTTCTTCATGTATCCATTAATTTTTTGTTACATACTTGACTTTTTTTTATGTTTTTGAAAGGATTTTGTTGTATTTTTCAAGAGTATTGTATGTTGTTCTCTAAGGCATTTATTTGAGTTACTTGCATATAAGTGTGAGTCTATCAAACCTTGTTTCTGTGCTCTTTCTAATAGGGCTAGATTGGCTTCCTCATAGCCTTATCGGACCCCACTTTTACGGTGTATCCATACTGGGGACTCTACCAAATCTCTCCTGTATCAAAGAAGTCTCTCTATTCAGGCTCATTAGAATTTGAATAATGCCTACCCCTGTGTGATCTGTGGGAACTTTTTCGTCTTACAGTTCCTTTGTAATCTTTCTTTCCTAGAAATTCTTTTGCCTACCCACTTTGGATTTTGGCTAAGATTTAAAGATTTGTAGTTAGCCAAACACCCAATAGTGCAACCTATGAAGATTTCTGGACCCAACGTTTTTCTGAATTGTTTCCTTTCCTTGGGCACTCTAGTCTGAAGATGAGGTCACTTCCGACTTCCTGTTCTCCATTGAATTCCCGTTCCCTGTACCACATTCCATAACTTGCCTCCAGGTAGAAAGCACAGACAGGGGCCGTGAACACCTTGTTTGCTTCCTTTCCATCAAAGCTCATGGCCCTATTTGCCATTATCCAATATCTTAAAATAACTCTTCCCTGCAGTTTTCTAGTTGTCTGTGGGGAGGGACTAATTCCAGGCCTGTTTCTCCCATGTATGCAAAGCACAGGCCTCGAGATACAGTTTTAAAGTTAAATAAAAATTATCCTGAACGCTATTTTTAAAATTATATCTGATGGTCTACATGATTATGATATACTGAGTTTTTAAATTCTTAGATCATAGTGTCAAATGATAAGTTAAATGATCATATTCGAAAGTTGTGATATATATCCTACCTAATTTGGTGTAGCAAAAATACAAATAAATAATAAGAGAAAATTTTAAGATAAATTTGAAGTCAGTGTAAAGACAAATGATTATATATATATATATATATATATATATATATATATATATACTTTTTTCATGTTTTAAAGATTTATATTCTATTGAAAAACACACAGAAATATATCTTATAGGAAACATTACATCTGGAATAAAAAAAAATACAGGAAA
>NW_017731535.1:2083775-2084948 GCF_001890085.2 Hipposideros armiger
TAATTTCAAATTTCTCTTGACTTACTATCTGAGCTTGCAAAGGCTGAAGTGTAATTAAGAAATAAAATACGGCAGGCTGTGAGGTCATCGTGATGGATGAGGTGTCTTTCTACATGAACTAAGTAGTGAAGCCCAGGACACGGGTTCTACCATGCTCGTTAATCAACACATACACCCTGTCTGGAATGCCTGCCCGCAATAACAAATGGCACCCACCACCGTCCAAGTTTCATAAAGAACATGAATTTTATGGAAATCTACCACTAGACCAAAAATAGACAGACCATCTAAAAATAATTCCAAATTATAGCAGAATTGCTAGTGACCTTCCTTGGTCAACAAGCGGGGGTGACGTTCCACACACAGAAGAGACAGCTGTTTGAGGGCTGAGTGTTGAATGATAATGTGAGGTGAGATGCTAAATATAGTCTCACATAGAAATTTGGGAATATGGCGCATATCACAAACCAGGCCAGGCTGGCTATGGAGTGGGGTGTTTGGTCAGGGAAGACGGTCCTGGTTGGGCCACCTAAGAGGGAGGGGAATAGCTTCTTGAGAGTGGAAACATGCTCTTTCATTGTTTTGCAAAAGATCAATCTAAAAGAAGACAATAACAGCAGTGATAGTTTCATATATAAAATCTATTTGTAATGTGGGGGAGGGTGATCAGACACTGAGATGATAATCAGGGAACCAGGTGAAACAAACAAAATATCCGTCTCAGGATCTATCCAGGTTCGCTGATTACCCCCATCTTCATCCCCTCCAGCTACCCTCCAGCAGACTCTGCCTCGTTCCCCGGCCACATGGACACGCTGACAGGTCCGAACGCAGGACGCGCACTTATGCTGCCGAGAGCTTGTGCGTAACAGTCTGGCGGGGCGTTCCCATCCAGGAACACTGCGGGCAAACCCCTCCCCAGGTCAACCCCTCCTTCTGGGAAGCTTGCGCAGCCCCCCTGAGAGATAATCATCTCGCTCTCTTTGCTGTTCTAACATGACTATTGTGTTTGGTTCAATATTTAGGCCTTCCTTATTTGTTTCTCACTTCACTGAGCCCAGAACGCACTCTGTAGTCAGCAGGTGCTGAATACAGGTTTGCTGAAGTGAACTGAATGGCCCACCGAGGCAATCTGAGAGCGGAGCGGAAAATAGGCCGAGCGCACATTTGCTC
>NW_017731535.1:2085213-2086466 GCF_001890085.2 Hipposideros armiger
TCTAGTTGTGGAGGAAATCGCTTCACTGGCCCATGTTGGTATTATCACTGTGCTCTTCCCGGCTAAGGCAGTCACTAGCCAGCCATTGGACGGCTGCTCATGGCGGCTCACAGCACCTCACAAAAGTGCACACCAGCTGCCGACCAGCCCCACTGCAGCCTACGCCATCGCTGGCAACTCACGACAGCTCAGCTCCAGGTCGAAATGTTGTTCACCATCTTAGCTGTAAGAGGGCAGTGTCACTGGCCCTCATGTGGGATCTGAACCGGGGCCCTGCTGCTCAGAGCCGGCGTCCCAAGCCAACTCCTAACCAACGTGCCACTTGGCTGGCCCTGGTTTCTATTTCTATATTAAAATTCTTATTTTCTTCATGCAATGTGTTCCTGATTTCATTTAGCTGTCTATCTCTGTTCCCTTACCTTTTATTTAGTTCCTTTAAGAAGATTATTTTGAATTCTTTGTCAGACAAATTGCAGATCTCCATTTTTTTGAGATCAGTTTCTGGAGGCTTGTTAGTTTTCTTTGGTGGTGTCATGGAATTTGCCTTAATTCCATGATGCTTGTGGGCTTGTATTGGTGTCTGTGCTTTTGCAGGGGCAAACCTTCCAGTCGTTACAGACTGATGATGGCAGGTAAAGACCTCCTGTTGATCCCCCAGGCTGACAAGACTACTTCTGGAAACATAGTCATGCTGCATTTGAACCAGTTTTGAGGCCATCAGTGGACCTTCCATGGGGTCTGTGGTTGGTGTGCTTGTTACCAGAGGCACAGGTGAGTATAGAGCATCTGGTCTCTGGCTGATGGACTGACTCCCTCCAGGACCTTGGTGAGGGCCACATTCTTTGTTACACAGAGCCTACCTATTCATAATTTTCTCATTCTTATCAGACTTTCAACATACTGTGTTTCCCTGAAAATAAGACCAGGCCTTATATTAATTTTTGCTCCAACAATCTACATTTATTCATTTATTCATGTACAAAAGTCTACATTTATTCAAACAGTCAGGTCTGGCTGACGATCTTAACTGGGGCTTATGTTTGGGGTAGGGCTTATACTACGAGCATCCTGAAAAATCATGCTAGGACTTACTTTCTGGTTAGGTCTTATTTTGGGGGCAACACAGTATTACTAAAATAAATAGTTGATTATTTTAGTTTCATCCATGTATATTTCCCCCTAAATATTTAGCTCTGCCATAATGTTATTTCTGCTGAGCAAAGCAATGCCCTTTAATGAACACAAAGAAAAAT
>NW_017731535.1:2087243-2090311 GCF_001890085.2 Hipposideros armiger
TTAATACAGTTTCTCCTTTCTTAAAATGTGTATCCATGTTTTGGCACTCTCTGTGTATATATAATAAATACATACTCGTATTGATGCTTTGGCTGCTCTGGCCATATTGAGAAGGGAGCATTAAAGGAGGTATTACTGTTGTCATGAAGACTAGACAGTGTTGCACAGAAATCTATTGGGTTGTCGGAAAAGTAAGGACATATTTTTTTCTACGTTTTTTGTTGCAAAAATGCATCATGACTTTTCCAACAACCCAATATAAGAGAAATATATCAATCAGTGTGAGGAACACAGTAAAGAATGAATGGCACCCAGGAGAGTGATATAAAAAGTGAAACCAAAGAGCACTGAATAAGAAAAGAGTAGTGAACAAGGACACACACAGGAGCGAGGTCAGGAAATGTACCTGTTGAAACACTCCTCGTGGCATTTGATGATGATAAAAATCAGCACAGTGTTGTGAGAGAATCTGAGTTACAATGGAGAAGATGTAAATGGGAGGTTAAAAGAAATAAGTATATAATAAGTGCAAGTGACCTTTTTACCAGTTTTGCTGTGAGTGGGTCTAGAGAACTAGGACAAAAGTCAGGAGTAACTGTGAGGTTAATAATTCTGGTGGCTGCTGTTGATTTTAGGTTGAGAAAGAATTGGCATTATTTACATGCTGGCATCAATAAGTCAGTAACAATGAGAGCTTAAAAATATACGATAGAGATAATTAATGACACACAATATCTATAAGCATAGAGAATACGTGTATGATAGGATGCTGGGAAATCAATCTCATGTATACCCTTGTACTAGCACATTTGTACAACCTGGTGTGTGTCTTAAGTCCTCCTCCAGCTGTGCTACACGTATTTTATAAACAAGTCTATAAATCCTGCTCTATGCTTGTTGTCTTGTCCCCTTCCTTATTCTTTGCTTTGGGAACTCAACAATAACACATTCTTCTACATTTTTCATGATAAAATGTTTAATACAAATGAAATACCATATGCCAGTCATAAAAAATAGTTATGACAACTAAAACTAATTGTGCTTTTAAGGCTATGAAAAAATACCATTCAAAAACAAGGAAAAAGTCTGTCCTGCATATCTGTTTTCAGTCACAGGTAACTACTGGCTTGTAGCAAATCCCTCCATCATTAATGGGCTGATGGGCTTCCCTTCCAAGCCATTCTCAAAGTCTCTTCCTGTCTCGACTTCTCTCTGAAGAATATACTTCTTTGATAGTGATGGCTTTATCCCCACAATTTCAGCTTAGACATTATTTTAATCCACATTAAAAAACAAACAGACAGATCATTCATAGTTTTTCAGACAACCCATTCCTAGTTTTTTGGAAAGGTAAGATTAAGGTTTATACCACGGAAATGAAGGTCTTGATAGCAACACAATGAAACAAACAAGGCTGATGCTTCTAGAATTTGTCCAAGAAAATATTTTTAACAAGGATGTGGGTGTGGCAATGAAGAAGGTATTCAGGTGGGCTATAAAATGCAGTGGCTGAGTTTGGTCTATGGAACCAGATAATTATGGACTCAATTCTCTTACCCCTTACCAATGCTCTGATATTGAACAAATCATCTATTTACTGGATCTCAGTTTTTCTTCTGAAAATTGGAATAGCAGTGTCTAATTTACAGAGTTGTTTTGAAAATTAGAAGTAATCATGCGATAAAGGACTGGACATTGCCCTCGGTATGTAAATACTGATTAAACATGAGGTATAATGAGGAAGATGATTACAGTGAGAATAATGATTATGCTATCAAATTAAAAATTACACCATTGAAAAGTTTTTGCTATACATCCAGATTATAAATGTATTTGGAAAATCCACTTCAAACTTGAAGAAGAATTTCTCCACTTGTTACTTTAAAACAGTGTTAAGACGTTTTTCTTTTTTAATAAGTAACTAGATACACATTCAGGTGATTTCAGTAGAATACAAAGTACAGAAGATAACATAAGGTCAAACTGTTCAGAATAAGAATAATTAATAATAAGTCAACTATATTATAGCTAGAGAATTCCAGTGATTTAAAAATATTTTATAGACTTCACTATAGGTCATCTTCAACAATATGAGGGACTAAAAATCACAATTATTTAACTTTTTTTTTTTTTTTTTAGCCATCCTGCCACCTGTTGGCAGCTCAGCAGCTGCTCAGCTCGGAGTGGGACTCGAACCGCTGTTGCTCAGAGCTGGCACTCTTGAGCAAGCTCNTTTTTTTTACATCTTTTATATTTGACGTTAACAGTACTCATTGATAAAAGAGCTTGAACATATTCAGATTCAAAGCACTAACCTGCAAATTGAAATGCATAAGCTAAATAGGAAATGGAAACACATAAACGGAGACTTCTTACAGTCTTACGATTTTATAGTCAGACAAATATTACATTTTATAATCTTAGATGTTAATGAGGACATGAAAATAATTTACGGCTGTGGTTTTGAAATTTCTATTTTTACATTTCATTGTGACATCTTTTATAATCAGTAAAATGCTCAGTTAAGTGTACACTGCAAAGTGACTTTGTAATAACCAACCTGCTGTTTTTCCCCAGTATAACTTCCTTTTCCTGGTCACCCTTGACAATAAACATCTTTCATTATGTACAACTCCTTGGAGAACATTTCTATCTGCTAGACTGGATGCTGTCTGACTCAAATCGATTCTTGCTCAAATAAACTCTTAAAAATTTTAATATGCCTCAGTTTATCTTTTAACAACATACATATTCACCCATGTGACCATAACATAAATGCAGACATAGGACAATGCTATCATTCCTGAACACTGTCTCATCTCTTTTCAGTCAGTACTACCAGCCCAGAAGCAACACTATTTGATTTCTATTAGCATTACCTATACAGTAAAACCTTGGATTGCGAGTAACTTGGTTTGCGAGTGTTCCACAAGATGAGCAAACATTTCTAATACATTTTAACGTGGTAAACGAGCAATGTCTTGCAATATGAGTAGTTTGTATCCAGAAGAAATTATGCTCAAACCAAGGTATTACTGTATTTGAATTTCCTTCATTTAACAAGTTAG